>NW_021605585.1:2225815-2227518 GCF_004785775.1 Grammomys surdaster | reverse complement strand
GTGTGTGTGTGTGTGTGTGTGTGTGTGTGTGTGTGTGTGTGTGTGTGTGATGCAAGGTGGGTGCTTAATCAGTGCGTGATGAATTAATTTAACTTTACACATGATTATGAGGCACTTAATAGGGTACAGGTGGGATGACTGTTGGCTTCAGTCATAGGTAGTGCAATAATCATGGAGATACAAACAATAGCGGCCAAACTAGTTTTTCCTAAGAGCTCTTGGTGTCTGGGCACTTGATGGGACACAAAGTACATGTCCCTTGTTTTCCAGGGCTCTTTCCAGCAGCCATATATTTGTGTCTGAAAAAAACCTAACCTAATCTCTTACCCAGATCCTTATCAATTCAGTGATACCGGCCCAGAAAAGGAGGGAGGGCTCACTTTTACCAAGGTCAGCAGAAGCAGAAGTCCAGACACAAGAATTCACAATGAATCAAACTCTTCATTTCTAGTCTGGAGTATCTGGCACTGAACATACTGTAACAAGTCAAAAATAATTATAGAAAGGCAAAATCATTAGATCTACAATTAAAGAGGGTTTTGTTTTTACCTTCAAAAAGCCTTAACTCCCCAAACACAAGTGATTTGTATGTATCTAAACTGGGCTGTGTATTTGTTAATACACTGAAATAAATAGACACTGTTGTGCCATTAGCAGAGAGCACGGACAGGTGAGAGGAGGCTGCTGGGCTCATTTGCATTCAGTTATCAAAATAAGATATGAAAAGCACCGTACAGGAGAATGCTGGACTTTTGAACAGCGATATTTTGCAGTTCAGTGATTCCTAATGATTCCAGAGACGCTGGGGCCTGTCACTGTGTGTAAACACTCCTCTTGTGCACTTATATTTAGTTAGAGAAGATGTTGATGCCAAATAAGAAAACTGCCCCTTATACACAATGGAAGTTAGAGTTTATGGTCTAGCCACTTAAGGACTCTTTGTGGCTAAGTTTCTCTTATTTATCAATCAAAATAATATTTCCTTTACTATAAAGGAATATTGTTGCTGAGTGAGGTGGGGTAGGGGAAAACTAACCATATAGAAATATTATACATTGAAACAAGCTTTTAAAAAATTGAGTTTTTCAGTGTGCATGTGTGTGTGTGTGTGTGTGTGTGTGTATGTGTGTGTAGAGGCCAGTGTGTAGGCTCTGTGGATTCAGTTCTCTCTTTCGACCTTTACATATTTCTAAAGACTCAAACCAGGGGCAGGACAGGAAGACTCAGCATGCATTTGCAACAAGCACCTTTACCTACTGAAGAACCTCAGCCACCCCATGGAAAGCCTCTTAATCTTAACTAGTTTCTTCCCCTCTTGTATATCTAAATGAGCGGTCTCATTCCCTATGCAGTTTGGAGAAATGTTATTCCAATAGAATTGGCAAGACAGTTGTGAGGTAGAATCAATTTCCCTATATATATCCTATGTCTAGGTGTGGAAGGTCTCTTCCTCCTTCTCCATTCTGACAATTACTACAAAGTGGGGTGCTACATAAGTGGCCTACTTCTGACATTTCTGTTCTCCATAGGTGGAAAAAACACTGATGACTTCTCTGATAGACTCAGAGGTGCCCCTACAGCCTGGTACCTTCTCTCCATTTCTTTAATCTATCTTTAGGGAATGATCCAGTGTAAACACAGCAAGCATGATCATGGGTGTGTGTGTGTGTGTGTGTGTGTGTGTGTGTGTGTGTGTGTGTGTG
>NW_021605585.1:2209013-2225805 GCF_004785775.1 Grammomys surdaster | reverse complement strand
TGTGTGTGTGTGTGTGTGTGTGTGTGTGTGTGTGTGTGTGTGTGTGTTGTGATGCTCAATGTTAGAACATCTGCCGTGAATGCATGACAACTTGGATTCAATCCCAGCACAGAATCCATAAAATTGTCTGAAGCAAGACCATGTACATGAGAGGAGCCTTTCTTGACCTGTCACTGCTGGTGACAAGGTATGTAAGTCACCACAATCCTGGGTCCAGTATTAAAATCCATTTTGCCCATCCATTTTCTCCAGAGGGCGTTTAATGTGCAGTCAGTGAATTAAAGCTAATGCAGAACAGAAAACTCAAATGTCTCAACTCCTCGATTCTTCCAGAGTGTTTCTTCTGTGGTTACTGGGAAACATGTTTGTCTGTCACCTCCAGTGAACTTCACATCCTCTTAAAAAATTCCCACTCCTGGTCAGGCAGTGGTGGCACATGCCTTTAATCCCAGCACTTGGGAGGAAGAGGCAGGCAGATTTCTGAGTCCGAAGCCAGCCTGGTCTACAGAGTGAGTTCCAGGACAGCCAGAGATACACAGAGAAACCCTGTCTCGGGAAAAAAAATCCCTCTCCTGAGATTTCCAGCTGACTAGCACCAAGGAAAATGGTGGGCACTTGGTCTGTTTCTTCATGTTCTTTCCCCCTTCAGGGCTCTTGAAGCTGTAGTGGCTCCCATCCCATTTCTTTCAGCACCTCCCAAGGGTAATTCCCTTTAAAGGATGTCTCTTTTCTACAGACAAACACATCCTCTGTTTTTTCTGCCCTCTTTTGTCCATTGGTCATATTCTTTTTTTTGTCTCTATCACAACTTGACTCACTGCTCCATCAGTCCGACAACCCCAAGAGCAGTATGAACCACAGCTCAAGTGAAAGGCAGAGGAAGGTCTTCTTCTAGTGAAATTAGATTTTACACAGAAAACACTTCTCCAGCCTCAAACAATCCTTTAAAAATACCCAGACAGTACTGTGAGAAATTCTGCAAAAGTCTTATCAGTAATCTTATCAGATGTTTTTCTCAGGCACCAACATTCCACCCAAGGGGAAAAACAAACAAACAAAAGTTCCTGCCTACATAATGATTAATGTCACACTATTTTTGACACCATCATGCCTTGTTTCAACTAGGTTGTAAGGCAAGAGCCTTTAGAGAGATGAGACTGGACTTTACTGGTGGAAACATTATCCAGTATTTATCCTAAAAGTCTAAAGAACCAACTTCGAAGATCCCTGGACCCAACTCATAAGTAAGATGTTCAAGTAATATAAGCCTTGGAGAATTCTTCAAGAGAGTTAGAGGCTGGAGGTAAAATCAGGAAATGGTCAGACTGGCCGTTTTCAATGGGAAAAAAAGGTGGGGGTATTTATTGAATTCAGTCAGGGTCTCAGGGTGACCCGATTACCCCTGAGGAAGGCTCTGTGTCAGTTTGAGTACTGCCTTGGTTAGCATCTGGATATGTCAGGTTCTTGGTTAACTTCGGGGTCCACAGATCACCTGTCAGGCTCTCTGCCTGTCTGTTCTCCTATCTCAGTAGTCTGAAGAGGGAGGGGAACTTTAAGTCTGGGTCCATTGTCACTCTGCATGACATAGCTGTCACATCTGTCATGCAAAAGTATCTGGGCTTGGGACAGTGTAGATTACAAAGTAGGGGTTATTGTGACTTTTTGGGTTTTGTTAAAAGAAAAAAAGTCTTACAAGGTAAAGGTCAGCAACAGCTGATGTGTGGAATACTCTAACTTTTCCACAGCAAGGCCTTCTAGGGCCAGGACATTCTTCTGGCTTTGCTGAGAGTGTGTGTTTCCTTTTTAAAGGTCATGCACCAGAACATATGGATGTGGTAACAGTGGGCTGGCTGACTGGCTTTCACGTGCTAGTGGGTGTGACTGTTTATAAGAACTCCTTGAGAAAGCTGAGTCCCTAACACTTGCAAACTCGGCACTCATAGGAAGCTAGTTTCTGGAACAGACCCTTTTTTATGTCCAAGAAAAGAAGCCTTCTTCCAGACCTCATTAGAAGCTGGCTTTTGAACAGAGCATGGTCAGCCTGTGAGAGAGAAGCTGGTTTTGAATAAGAATGTAATTCCTCTCACTTGAAAATGGCAATGGAGCTTTCTTTCCAAGAAGGCTAACTAAGAGTGGCAGCCCAGGGATGTTTTTAGGTAATCATGCTTACAGCAGAGTAGACCAATGAGAACATTTACAGTTCCCTGGGGGTGGGGGGGCAGGGGGTGGGCAGAGATGGCTCAATGGTCCAGAGCACTTACTGTTCTTGTAGAAGACTCAGATTCTGTTCCCAGCACCCACATCACAAAGCCCACAAGTGCCGATAACCACAGTTGTAGGGCACCAAAGCTCCGTGAGAACCACATGCAGGTAAACTCTCACACGCACACACTTAAGTAAAGACAATAGGTAAGTCTTTGTTTGAAACTGAAAATGTGCCTGCAGATTACTCTCATTGTCTCCTAGGTCCTAGCTTACCTTCTTCTCTAAAGCACTTTTTTTTTCTTTTCTTTTTTTTCTTCTTTTTGTTTTTTGTTTGTTTGTTTGTTTTTTTGTTTGTTTGTTTGACAGAGTTTCTCTGTGCAGCCCTGGCTGTCCTGGAGCTGACTCTGTAGACCAGGCTGTCCTCGAACTTAAAGATCCACCTGCCTCTGCCTCTTCCTCCTGGGATTAAAGGTATGAGCCACCATAGGCTGGCTTCAAAGGACCTTTGAGAGTTACTTTCTTCACAACTCCTTAATCTTTCTGGCCACCTCATGCACTCCCTGTCTCTTGTTTAGCTCTTCTCATCCCCTCCTCTAATTTCTAAAGAAATCTGTTTTGCATACCACATCAAGAAGTCTAATCAGTCAGGATGGGGCTAGGTCCACCAAACCACAGAACGCTGTTTCTCGCGCCCTCTCTACACCTTTGTTTGGCTGCTGCAAACTCAGCTCTACGTCATTACTTCCCTGGATTTGAGACTTGGGCTCAGTGGCTGCTGAGATTGTAGAACAGAGCAAAGAAAGCATCCAAGGTGATCGACCTTGACAACAAGACATTGCTGGGAGTGACAGGAGACTGCTGCTCACAGTGCATTGTCCCCACCCACAGGTAGCCACAAGGTGCAGCCCTCATAACACCCAGGAGCAATAGCAGGACACATTCTGTGACTAGTATATAACTTCTTTGTTTAAAAAGCATGCAGGCAAAGAGCCTGAAAACCCCCATGTTTTCCAAAATCAAAATCAAAACTCAAATGCTGTCCTTCCATTTAGCCCTACCACACCTTCAGAGGGGCCCCCCTTCTCTGACTTTTTGTGGTATTAGCACACTTTGTTTTATTTCAATGGCAGAATATTTATAATCCAGTCACAAGGCTAAGGTGTACTTAGGAGAGCATCTCACTCTTAAACCTTCCATATGTGCTGCTGAGTCTTCCTTCAGTCGTCTGTTTAAAACACGAAATTCTGGGGACTTGCTACCTCCCAGGTAACGCTTTCCACCCTTGCAAACGTGAACAGTCCTGATGGTTAAAAAAGCAACAATAATAACACATGTTAAATCCTTCATCAGATGAAGCTAGTACCTTCTGCCTTTTCCCAAACAAGGCAGCAAAGCCCTGCTTTAAAAAAATAAATAAACTTAAAAATTAAAAAATTAAAAAAAAAAAAACCCACGAAGGCATTTCAGCAAGGAAAGAGCACAGAGAAGTTCTAGCTCCATGTGGCCCATTGTTGCTCAGAGGCTTCTTCTCGGGTCTGAACTGTGAGCATCTCCTAAGAGACAGAGGGAGATGGAAAGACACCAAGGCAACCACCCTGCCTTGTTTACCAGAGAACTCAAGGGTGCCTTCACAGCTGTGCTGAGCGGAAGTATTTAGACAGAAGGCTGTGTGGTCCAGGCTTCATAGTGACTCACCAGCAAGGCTGTAAATCTGAACTATTGGAAACACCAAGTTATATGCTTCGGGTGGTCACGGGGCAGAGAAGCAGAGGAAGCTCACAAAAGGCTCTGCTGCATTACTGATCAGATGTGAAGGTTAGCTTCTTGCATTCAGGGAAGCCCCTGACGATGCAGCACGGCTAAGCTGACCTTTGAGAACAATGACATCACCTCTGTTCAGGAGCACCCTGTGTGTTTTGAACACAGCTCTGGAACCCAAACTGAGACTCACTGCCTTGTGCTCACCATGTGACCCTGGACTGACCCCATCAGTGTGAGGTGACACACAGGTCAAGTATCACATTCTCAGGCTGTAGTGAAGATAAAGGTCACAGCTCCCTCTAGTCAGTCTTTCTTTCTAGACTTCCCAGCTGGGCTTTGCACACTGGAAGCTCAGATTGACTGTCCTCCTGGCAATGGCTCTACTGCCTGAGGAAAGGAGCCAGGGAACGTTCTCACTGAATCTGTCTTGCATTGTTGCTCTGGGGCTTCAGCTCTGAGTTCATGGAATGTAAGAAACATGTCCCCACAGAGTCACATTCAGTAACAAACCAAGAGACCTCATTGCATGTCCTGGACTTCGCAAATGCAACAGGTAGACCTTGTTCCCACTGTCACTCACTTATTTCCAGTTCTAATCAGCGAATGCACAATTCCAAAGCTACTTTGTATCTTCTCATCTTTATGGCTGAAAAATATGCCATTATAGATATCTACAACAACTTATTTCTCTACTCACCCACTGACAAACATTTGGTTTATTTCACCTCCCGACTGATGAAGAGTGGTGTACAAGGGTCTGTTATAAGCCTTGCTTTCAGCCCATTCATGTTTGTGACTAGGCCTGGAATAGCTGGCTTGTGGGGTGATTTTGTCCCTAACTTTTTGAGGAATTGCCACAGTGTTTCTGGCATGGCCAAACAACTCTACATTCCTACCAGCAAAGTGTGCAATTCTCATCTCTCCATATCCTTGATAACATTTGTTATTTTCTGCATTTTCTGTATTTGCATCATAGCCCTTTAGGTAAGTGGAATATGGTATGTGGAGTCACATGATGGCTTTAATTTGCATTTCCCTGGTGACTAATGATGCTGAGTAGCTTTTTCTGTGCTTCCTTGGAGCAGTGTCAAGGAGCACTTAATAGCATAGATAACATTCTAGGGAAACAAAAGGGAAATAAAGCCCAAAATAGCTTAAAATAGTTACAAATATCCAGTCACTCCTGGGCCAAAACAGAGCCAGTCCCTCACCTTGCTTCAAGCCTGACTCCCTGAGGCCACAGTCAGAATCATTACCAGGCATAGGCCCACCCTTCCCTCAGTGCTTCTGTCCCATCACCCAGGCACAGATAAACACATCTATCCTCATCCCCAGCCCGAGATACAGACAACTAAGCCTCAGATTCTCCTCATCAAAGAGCCTTTACTGGGTATTCCTGTTCAGAGTCTGACAAAACTGTGACACCACAAATTCCTCAAAGGCTGGAGTACCCAGAGATAAGGAGGAGAGTAGTTACGTGAATGCAGGTGGACAGCTCCCAGACCTGTGCCTTTCAGTCTCCTCACAGTAAAGGATGCCAAGGAAGGAATATAATCTACCCCTCCCTCTTCTCTATTTCATCATCATGGGAGGACACCGAAGTGAAGAGTGAGGAAGCCATGATAGTATACATGAGTGACCACAAGAGTTCTACCAGGGAACTCCTACAGCTGATAAACACCTCCAACAAACTGGCTGACTATAAGACTAATTCAAAAAGAAAAAAAAAGTACCCATCTTATATACAAATGACAAAAGGGCTAAGAAAGAAATCAAGGAAACAACACCCTTCGAAATAGCCACAAATAGTATAAAATATCTTAGGGTAACTCTAACCAAACAAGTGAAAGACCTGTATGACATAAACATCAACTTCTTCTTTAAAGAAGGAAATTGAAGAAGATATAGGAAGATGGAAAGAACTCCATTGTTCATTGATAGGACTGACATGGTAAAAATGGTCATCTTACAAAAAGCAATCTAGAGATTCAATGCAATCTCCATCAAAATCTCAACACTTTACAGACCCTGAAAGGACAATACTCAACTGCATATGGAAAAAGTAAGGATGGCTAAAACAATCCCGACAATAAAAAGAATATCTGAAAGTACCACTATCCTTGACCTCAAGCTGTACTACAGAGCAATAGTGATAAAAACTGCATGGTATTGGTGTGGAAACAGACAGCTTGACCAATAGAATAGAATCAAAGACCCAGACATAAATCCACACACCTATGAACACCTGATTTTTTTTATAAAGAAGCCAGAAATATACAATGAAAAAAAGAAAACATTCTCAACCAATGGTGCTGGTCTAACTGGATGTCCATGTGTAGAAGAATACAAATAGATCCGTATCTATCACCCTGAACAAAACTCAAGTCCAAGTGGATCAAACGCTTCAACATAAAACCAGATGCACTTACCCTGATAGAACAGAAAATGAGGAATAGCCTGGAACTCATTGGCACGAAGACAACTTCCTGAACAGAACACCAATAGCTCAGGCACTAAGATCAACAATTAATAAATGGGACCTCATAAAACTAAAAAGCCTCTGTAAGACAAAGGACACTTTCAATAGGACAAAACCACAGCCTACAAAATAGGAAAAGATTTTCACCAACTCAACTTCTGACAAAAGGATAATATCCAAAATATATAAAGAACTCAAGAAACCAGTTAACAACAAACCAAATAATGCTCTTAAAAAATGGTGTACAAGTCTAAACAGATAATTCTCAATAGTGGGATCTCAAATGTTTCAGAAACATTAGAGAAATTTTGAACATCCTTACCCATCAGGGAAATGCAAATTAAAACAACTCTGAGATTCCATCCTACACCTGTCAGGATGGCTAAATCAAAAAACACCACGCTGACAAGGATGTGGAGCAAGGGGAATACTGCTCTACTGCTGGTGGGAGTGCAAACTTGTGCAGCCACTAGAGAGATCAATATGGCACTTTCTCAGAAAATTGGAAATCTATCTACCTCAAGACACAGCTATACCACTCCTGGGCATATGCCCAAATGATGCTCCATCCTACCACAAGGACACCTGCTCAATTATGTGCATAGCAGTTTTATTCAAAATAACCAGAAAACTGGAAACAGCCTATATGTCCCTCAATCAAAGAACGGATAAAGAAAAAGTGGCACATTTACACAATGGAGTATTACTCAGCTGTTAAAAAAAAATGACAGATTTGCTGGAAAATGGATGGAACTAGAAAAGTTCATCCTGAGTGAGGTAACCCAGACCCAGAAAGACAAACATGGCGTGCACTCACTTAGAAGTGGATGTTAGCGGTAAAGTAAAGGATAATCATCCTTTAATCCACAGACCCAGAGAGGCTAAGTAACGAGGAGAGCTTAAGGAGGAGCTAGCACGAGGATCTTCCTGGGAAGAGGAAAGAGAATCGATTTCGTGGGTGGACTAGGGGCAGATGAGGATGGGAACAGTGGGAATTGGGTGGGGAGAATGGAGGGAGAATACTGAGTGAGTCAACTGGAATTGGCAGGCATTTCAGGAGCAAGGTAGAAACCTAGAGCAATGGAAACTCCATAGAACCTATGAGATGACACCAGCATAGACTCCTTAGTAATGGGGGACATGGAGCCTGAAAGGGCCATTCTTCTGGAACTAGGCAAGAAGTCAAGTGGAGGGATTGAGACACTAACCCAGCCACAAAGCCTCCAATCTCATTTGTCATGCCTGCAGGATGTACTGGGACCAGAGCCTAGCATAATCGTCATCAGAGAGACCAGAGACTTCACTCAGCAACTGATGGCAGCAGAAGAAGAGTCCCACAGCCAAATATTAGGTAGAACTCAGGTAGTCCTATCAAAAAAGGAAAGGAAGGATTGTAGGAGCCAGAGGGATCAAGGACACCACAAGGACACGGCCCACAGAATCCACTCACCCCACTCCAGTCGGCTCACAGAGATCAGGGAGCCTGCATGGGTCTTGTCTCAGTCCTCTGTCTATACATTAAGATTGTGTAGCTTGGTGTTCTTGTGGGATTCCTAATAGTGGGCAAGGGATCTGTCTCTGACTCTTGCCTGCCTTTGGGACCCTTTTCCTCCTACTGGGCTGCCTTGTCCAGCGTAGGTATGAGAGTATGTGCCTGGTCCTATTGTAGCTTGTTATGTCATATTTGGTTGATGTCCCTGGAAGGCCTGCTCTTCTTAGGGAAGGTGAAGGGGGGTGTATGGAGAGAGGGAGGTGGGGGAGAGAGACTTGGGGAATGGGAGGGAAGGGAAACTGCAGTCAGAATATAATATATGAGAGAATAAATGAAGAGGAGAAAAAGGAGTGGAAGAGCCAACTTGACTCAGAGGCCCAGAAGCACAGCTTGGCATGAAAACAGAACTGGACTGGGCTTCTCACTCTCTTCATATAAAGTAATATAAAACTTCTTTTACAGTGTCACCAACTAGGCCATTTGAACCCAGATCAGCTGTTCTGCTCTACAGTGGTCTCAGACAAACTGAGGCTGTCACAAACCAGGAGTACCAATGGGATTATGTATATGGACATATGCTCTGAGCTCACTGGGAAGCAGTAGCTATATAAACACATGTGTGTGTTTGTACTTAACTTTGTTTCTTTATGACCTAGTTGAGGTGGAGAACCATTTGGGGACTAGTTAGAAACAGCATGTGCTAACTGCTGCACCTGCCTCCTCCTGAGCATTCTAGTCTAGGTGCTTGGGTAGAATAAATCCCTTGCACTCTCTAAGAGGAAACCTGTTCAGTCACACATATTCCAAAGCCCAGGGTCTGATCCCTGTACTGTGGGTCTGCCCTAAGGGTCAGGGAGCTTTATACACCCCGTAGTGAGGCGGAGCTTCACTAAAATGAAAAAGATGGATCTCACTGGCCAATTTTATTTTATTTAAAAAAAAATGTTTCCATAAAAATAACATCTAACACTGTGATGGTTTGTTCAGCCCAGGGAGTGGCACTATTAGAAGGTGTGGCCTTGATGGAGTAGATGTGTCACTGTGGGCGTGGGCTTTAATACCCTAGTCCTAGCTGCATGGAAGCTAGTTTCCTACTAGCAGCTTCCAGATGACGATATAGAACTCTCAGCTTCTCCTGTACCATGCCTGCCTGGATGCTGCCATACTCCTGCCTTGATGATAATGGACTGAACCTCTGAACCTGTAAGCCAGCCCCAGTTAAATGTCCTTATAAGAGTTGCCTTGGTCATGGTGTCTGTTCACAACAGTAAAACCCTAACTAAGACAGACACCAATTCAAAGCATCCAAACTGATACACTGGAAGCCACCATGATTCCGTGGCCTTTCGTCCCTGTCCACCTTGGAAGCATATCCTCTACCTCTAGCTCACCTGCGTGGAACTGTGTTACTTGCAATAGTCCATGGTTCTATGGCATGAAACTGCCCTGTTAGGTTTACAAAGAGTTAAGCAGGGTTGCTCGCTGGCAGGGGTTGGGGGTTGGGAGGATGTCTCTGAGGCTGAGGAAGGAGAGAGTAGGAAAGCTAGCTGTTTGGAGTGACAGTTCTAAGAGGATAACTTCACCATCTAATCCCTTCTGTCCAAAGAGGAAACAGAGGCCCAGTTGTGAAGATACAAACTTCGTAACTTTTTGACCCAGGAAGTTTTGAGAGCGGTAATAAGGAAATGATTATAGAGTGCTTTGAGCTTTTCAGAGACAAGTGGTATTTAAAATACAATGTATTATTACCTCCATAGAGTTTTTCTTTTGACTACCACTGTGCTTGAAAATGTGGGCAGAACACCTTTATTTTTCAAAACTCAGGTATTTGAAAAAAAAATTCACAAGCACAATACCTACCCTCAGCCCTATAAGCTAAGCCTCAGCTCTCTTGTCACTAGATAATTTAAACGTTCAAAGAGATCTGGTATTAGCTTTATCAGCTAACTTGGCCGCATTCCCACTGAAGACATTTGCCCTCTCCAGCTCACTCTTCACTCCTGCATTTTGAAGGACTGCTTGATTAACCATGAAAACATCATTACATTTGAGGTCTTGCATACAAGTACTGAACATCACTCACTACAGGTATAAGGTAGGAACGTGTCTTTAAAACACCCCCAAATAAATCAGGGCAGCCCAGGGCCAGCTCTATCCTTGACAGAGGACCGGTTGCTGAGTCTTAGAACTCAGTCTTGTGGGAGGATTCCACATGTACTCCCATGACCGAGCTGCCCCTGTCTCGGAAGATTCTAAAACTGAAAATCAGAAGTCAGTTCAAGTCCCCATTTCATGTATGTAGACTGTTCCCTGAGAAGGCCCTGGAATATCCCCCTCCGCTTGCCTCGTAGGCCCACGCCATGAGTCACACTGGTGTGGTGGCCCCGTATTTCCTTACAGGGGCGGTACCGAGGGTGCAGGCTCTGAAGACGCTGGTTCACACCCCAGGGCTCTGTGGCTGGAAACAGGTTGCTCGTCTGCTCTGAATCTTTGGTTCCTCATCAGAGATTGGAGGAGGCTATTAATAGATTTTATTTATTTATTTATTGTTGTCTTTCCTGGGGTTGTTTTGAGAATTTAAAGCAAGCACTAAGACCAGGACACAGGAAAGACTCAATTCGTGTTAGCACTTATTAAAAAGCTGTAACAGTTCATGTGCCCCGGGGCTTACTGTTATTTCTTCGGAGTTCTGCTTTCAGTGCACAGTGGAACTAAAGATAACCACGCAGCTATTGTCTCTGACCCGCCTGGGTGCTCTTACTAGAACGAAAGGAAAAAGGAAATACACGGTGGCCCAGAATGGGGCTCCAGAGAAATCCAAAATGAGCTGCGGTCTAAAAGCGACTTCTTCTCTCCAAGCCTATTTTTAGCCAGCTGTGAACTTCTCTAATACGCAAAGAGTGATGCTGGGCTCCCTGAATAGCTCCGCTGACGAGCGCCTGCCTGCTTCTGCTACTATGTGAATTTATGGAGTTCTGGTCTCACACTTCATTAAAGAAATATACGATGGTGCAGAGACAGGAGGCCAGACACCTATAACTCTTGTCTCAATCCCCTAGTGATAAATCTTAGTAGTGCCTCATTTGTGGAGGGAAAAGGAGTAACCAAAGAGATGTTATCTACAGCTCCTTTGTGGCTGTCTTGGCTTGGCTTGCTTTTTGTTCTTTTCTTTACTCTAGATCTTTTATTTTTTCTTTTTTAGAGTTGTTTGTAATGGACAACTTTGTTAAGAAGTCACAAAACAAGAGGTATAGTCAAAAGTACTCTCAAACCTATAACGTACACATTTGTAACAAACCCCTAGATAACTAACGCTAAGGAATTGTTCTTCACATACAATGTCGCTTGTGATGGCCAAGAGGATCAATACATCCAACTGCAACTGTGTTGGATTTTAACTCTCTAGGTTTCATTTAATTGAGATTGGGTTCTGGTAACTCCAATGCCAACCCTCACACATAGTCCGGAGCTGAGGTTGGGATGGAAGGAAAGTATGTCATCTATGTCACAAGAATCCCTCCATCTGTTTCTTGCTTTTACCGTCTTAGCTAGAGTTAGGTCTAGTGGCACCCACCATGGGAAAATGCTCTGAAAAGGCTTGGAAAGGTCAGGCTCCCAAAGAGTACCTGTCACAGTTCTGATGAATAGCCGCTAAAGAACCAAAAGAAAGCTGGGTGTGGTGACCCAGATGTTCACTCCCAACACTTGAGAGGCAGCCCAGTCTCTAACAAGACCAGCCTGGTACCCAGGAGTCTCAGGCTATCTCAGCTATATAGTGAGGCCCTGTCTCAAAAACAAAGCCAAACAAACAAAACAAAGAAAAGAGAGTGGGTAAAGAATAGTTAAACAGTATCGAGGCTGTAGTTCAACAGTAGGGTACTTGCCTAGCACACTCAAGGCCTTGTGTTGAATTCCAAGCCCCCCAAAACAAACAACAACAACAAAAGCTGGTTAAGGGACCATCAACAAATGACAGACAGACCTGTTCAGTGATTCAACTGTCATTTCTTTTCTAATCCCTCTTCCATGTGACACAGGTCTCTACCCCTTCCTGCTCACTGAATAGTCCTGTGGTACAGGTTCCCTCCTGTCTTGACTTCCTGCTCGCTTGTCCAGCTTCTTGACTATGGTTAAGCTGAGTGGTCAAGCATATGCGTCATACATTATTCTCATCTTTGCCCAGCACAGTGCCTGGAATATATTGATTAATCTATAAGTAACTTCTTTTTATCAAATCAATATATTTTCAAAAAACAAAATTGATTTATTTTCCACCATTTGGGTTTACCTACCTAGAAACCTAGAACCAGAGTGACAGCATGCCAGAATGATTTTCCCTAATGTCAATTAAAGAATATCAGAGATATTTTGTTTGGCCTAAAATATCACAAGTTAATTTTTAGTGGATTAGATCTGTTACTCATTCTAAAGCCTTTGACCTTGAGAAAGAATGACAGTCCAGAACACAGAATTGTAATAATAATACTATGAGAACCTCTCTGGGCTGGATGTTGAAAAGTAGGGTCCTCAGTGACAGAGAAATGGGGTCCAAGCATGGTTTCTGAGAAGTCCTTATTAACCTTGTGGTACCCTGGGGTCCTCTCTTGGACTCTCCCAGTCCCTACTTTGTCCTATGTCTTATGTGAGGCCACAGAAGTTATACCAGGTTTATATGTGCACACCTGTGCCAGGAATGTGAAAGGGTCATGACAACAGTCATGCTTGCAACCAGAGGAGCCATTAGTATCAGAGTGCACCAGGTTTAAGAACCTCTGGGAGGAGAGAATGATGGGCATGCAGTAGGGGTCAGATCACAGCTAACAAGGACCTTAAATTTGAGGCTAAAGAGAGTAGACATCCTGCTTGAACAAAGAGAGATCATTTTTGTGTGAAGCTCATATGCACCAAGTTGCCTGTCTAAAAATGCCCTGTTTAACGTCCATGATGATAGAATCTATTCCCACTTGACTGCAACAGTATAAGTTGGACATGTAATTCTCACCACCAAGGCAATGCTAGCAGGAATGTGGCTTACGAAGGACACTTGGTGATGTTGAAATCCAGACGCAGTAACTGATGATTAGTGTCAGTTAACAAGAATGCGTCAGCCACTATTTTTATGTTGCCTCTCCTCATATCCCTGCCTCTTACTCTTTTGTCTGTGGAAGATTTCTCTAATCAGCATAGTCCATCTGCCTCAGCTCTGGCCTCTGGGGACCCATGCTAATAAGTGAAGGGTAATAAAAAAAAGTCCCTGTCACAAGTACACTGGAGGGTAGACAGAGATATTCACTGTAGAACGTGGAGAAGAGAGGGTCTAAATATCAAATACTAATTCAACAAATGTCCAGGGAAACACCCACCGCTGCTCTTAATAACTGCATGGCTCTACGTATCAGATGGTGTGGCAGGGGGTTGCTGTTTGCTTAAGTAAAGAAAGATGTATACTTTTAAGTCCTGACTGCTCTTCCGGAGGATGAGGATTCAGTTCCCAGGACTCACATGGACCATTGCAACAATCTGTAGCTCAAACTCCAGTGAATTCAAAACCCTGGCCTCCACAGGCACTCAGTATGTGTGGTATGTATACATGGAGACAAAGCATCATACACAAGAAGTAAAATACTTTAAAAAAATGATGTGTATTTTAAATGATATATACTAGTGTGTAGGTTGGTTTTTTGTTTGGTTCATTGATTGGTTAG
This sequence comes from Grammomys surdaster, assembly GCF_004785775.1. Lineage (NCBI taxonomy): Eukaryota > Metazoa > Chordata > Mammalia > Rodentia > Muridae > Grammomys > Grammomys surdaster. The sequence continues at coordinate 2,212,163 of NW_021605585.1, read as the reverse complement.
TTTTGTTTTGTTTAACATTGGGTGGCCACATGTTTCATTTGTTGTGTTAGGGATCAAACCTAGGACCTTCTACATAGTAGGAAATGGTCTGCCTCTGACCCCACCATATGAAAGATTTGACCAATAGTGGGTGAGCAGAAGTGTGTGTCATGGTTTCTGGTGACCTTGCTTAAAAGACAATGAGTGTTCCTCTTCCCATTAGCTTCCTCTCCAGAAGACTAATTCACTGGCTGGAACTCTAGTCTCTATCTTAGACCCATGGCTAAAAACAAATAAGTCACTAGTGTTTGTTTAAAGTACACATTTCTTTTGGTGAGGTTGGAGAGACTACCATCTTGTAGGTATGTGCCCCACCTGCTTGCAGTACCCATGAAGGCCAGAAGAGGGCGTCATATCCACTGGAGGTCAAGTTACAGACTGTCGTGAGGCTCCATGTGGGTACTGGGAACTGAATCTTGGCCCTCTGGAAGACCAGCCAGTGATTAAATTATACATCTTCATTTTTCTTAAACAAGTGGGACAGTGTGGTCTTAAGGTGTAATAGAGGAAAAGGTTGTTAATCCCTTGATTAGACTAACGATCAGAAATACCTTTAGCATATTGCAAGCTTTTAGATATCTCAGACACCTTGACTCAAATGCAGAGAATCAGTTTGCCATCAAGGCCTCTAGGCAGGGGTCTTCATACCTGTCTGAAGACAGCAGCCAAATCTAATGCACAAAAGACTCTAATTTCATACACAATGCTGTCTGAGTAGGGAACTTCCTCCTACAGTACACTGCCTAGATTAACAGAAGTCCTTAATGTCGATGCCAGAATCCTTTTAGCTGGAGCCTTATGTCCTCTCCCCCCCCCCCAGAGTGATGGTTCCTAGGGGGTAAATCTACAGTGGAAATTAAAACTGGGGTTTAAATAACTGCTATCTAATGAAAGCAGGCTTGAAAAAGAGTCTAAGATCAGATGAATCAAGGTAAGGGGACACTTGTTCCTGCTTAATCTCAGAGCAGAACAGTTGGTGAGTTCCCAGCATCCCCCTCACCTAGGGCTCGTATCACCAGTAAGTGTATGTGTGTGTGTGTGTGTGTGTGTGTGTGTATGCATTAAGTGTGTGTGTGTGTGTATGCATTAAGTGTGTATGTCTGTGTATGTATGCATGATGTTTACGTGTGCTCCCAAATGGAGGATCTAGTGCTTGGGAGCAGGACGCTCACTTGTGGAAAGAAACCTGAATCCCAACCCATCAGAATGCACTTGCCCTTGCAAAGGAGATGGCTCTGTAAGTCCCAACTATGTAGACAATGACCGAATATCAGTGATGATGTCAGACCAGGCTGAAGACGAGCAAGGGTCCAAATGAGCACCTCTTGTGCCCTGGATGTGAAACTTTATTCTACATGATGAAATTTCTAAAGGTTCGTTTCTCTTGCCCCCTCTATACACTTCTTATTCACTAAAGAGGGAGTGAAAAGTTCTCCCAAGCCCCTCCTTTTCATAGCGTCTTTATGACTGCCCCGACTGGGTTGATTGTGTTTATGCAGTTAGGGTGTGTGTGTTGTACACTCCTCTCTCTGGCCAGATCTGCTGTCAAGATTATTTCTCAACAGATCGTGGTGTGTTGAGGAAGGACCCACACTCCTGTCCCGAGACATCAGTTCCTCCGTGTTCTTCATTTCTTCTCAGGCTAGAGTTTAAGTCACAGTTTCAAATTAGATTTCTCTTTTGCTTGTCAAAGTCTTGAAAGAGAAAGGTACAGGTGACCTGCCTCCGGAGCAGATAAACTCAATTCCCCTTTCAGGCTAAGAATCCTTTTGTCATTCACTGCCGTTCCGGAAAGAAAGGAATTGATTTGTCCCACAGTCAAACAACTCTGAACTGTGTTCTCTCCACAGTAAGAAGCCAAAAGGACATACCGATCATGCTGTGTCCACGTGAGCGAGCGGGAGAGCTATCACTCTGCCACCTGGGAAACAAAGTGCCTTCTCCATACACTTGCCTTTCAGACCCCAAGCCAGCACAGCACTGAGATTGGGAGGGGCTTCTCTCTGAGGCGCGGGTTTTCTGCGGTCTCCTGCGCCTGTTTGCTCCCCCATCTGTCTCTGTAGGACACTTTAGGGTCCACACTGCTTCTACACTCCTCTCTGCCCTTGTCCAACATCGACTGTAGAACCAGACCCTGAGACCAGAAGGAAGGGCTCAGAATTCTGCCGGTGAAGCTAATTTGGGAAAACCACTCCCACCGCCACAGCAAGCAGGTCATCTGTCCACGCCTCCTCAGAACAGCAGGAGGGAGCCTAGCTGCACCCTGCGCAGTTAGTTGCCGCAGAGAAGATCAGAGAGGCCTTTGGAAGCTTAGAAGAGGCAAAAGAAAGGTCATGCTCCTTCCTTTGAAAGGCTCCTAATGGGACAGGAAGTTTGATGTGCTGAGTTAATAAGGAGATGAGAGGTGGGGCGGGCGAGTCTCTCTCCATAGCCTCATCTTTGGACAGTTTCCCCATGGTACTTACCTGGCAACTGTCTTCTCTTCTTCTCTTGTTACTCTCTTGCCTTTCTCTGAAATACGTCTTAGAAAGTGAGTAGCTTTCTAATGAGACAGGACAAACAAGACATCACCCTCCTCTAGCACGGATTTTTTGCTCAGAGACTTGAAATCCTGTGAGTTAGTCAGTTACTGCTACCTACAGGGCCGTTTGCCTGCTTTTTGTAAAGTTGGTCCTGGATTTGAAGTGCTGCCCCTCTCACGTCTTTATAACTAAGCATTCTTCTATCATAAAGTTCTCTGTAACGAAGGCCAGGGGTGGCACTACCGTAATATTTCAAAACCAAGTATGCTCTAGGCAAAGGAAGACAAAGACATTTGCTAAATTCATTGTGTGTTTAATTCCCTATTCATTTATTGTTTGCTTCCAGGATGAGTAACATGCATAAGGTATGGGTGGGAAGAGAGGGTCCGGGAGGGATACACAAACGAATTCAATATAGTCTAGTCCTTGAAGAGCACAGTCTGTTTTAGCACTCAGGAGGTGGAGGCGGAGGCAGGAGGATTATATGTTCAAACCACATGGTGCTCGATAATGAGACGCTATCTCAACACTCTCTCTCTCTCTCTCTCTCTCTCTCTCTCTCTCTCTCTCTCTCTCTCTCTCTCTCTCT
>NW_021605585.1:2186447-2209003 GCF_004785775.1 Grammomys surdaster | reverse complement strand
TCTCTCTCTCTCTCTCTCTCTCTCTCTCTCTCTCTCTCTCTCTCTCTGAAAAGTAGTACCACCTTTGCCTTTGTTACAGAGAACTTTTTGATAAAATAATGATATATATGCATATATTATACTATATATATATATTAATGTCTTTCCTCCATCACAGTATTCAAGTCATGTGAGCCTTCAGTATGGCACACCAATGGTACTTTATCCACAGGACTTTATATATTTCCCAGTGAACCCAACAACTAATAAAGAGATGAACAAAATGATACTATAGCCACCTTGAAGCCTGTCTACCTTGATACTGTCCACCTTGAAGCCTGAAGAACATGTACACTCCTCTCCATCTCCCTCATTTGAAGAGGAGTGGAGTACTTACATCCTTTCCACCCACGTGAACAAGAACAGCAACACCAAACGTAGAAAGTGGTCAAAGTCACTGCTAACTCAACAGCAATGGAGAGGGTAGTATCATCCAGAAAGGACCATGTAACCCATACTTGGTGCCTATTCACATCCACACTAGACCTCCAAAGCTCAAATCCTTACAGTTCTGAGTTAGATGGAGAGAAAGAAGCTGTCATCAATGTACCAGAAAGTGCTAGCTGCTGCCCCAAAGCTGTCCTCTACTCAGTAACTGCCCTAGGTTTGGCTACACACAAAAGGAGTCAAGAAAAACACTCCATCCCAGCCTTTCCTCAACTTGATGCTCCCAGGGTCTAATTCCTGGCAGTCAGAAAGCAGCAGATGTTTGTGTGTGACTTTTAGAAACTCTCTGTAAGGGGAGATCTTCTCTTCTTGGACTGCAGATGTGATGGTTGGGACTCCAGCAGCCATCATTGATCTTGAGGCCGTTTGGGGACTAGAAATGGCACACAGGGCAAGAAGAGAGATGGGAGGGAGAGGACTGAAGCTGCCTATCTCAAGCTGCTTGCCTCAGAAGCTTTCCAGGTGTTTATATTCATTTCTTATTGTTGCGTTGACAAACCATAACACAATTTGTTTTAATCATACAGTTCTGTGGAAGTCTGACAGTGTTTGTGAAGAGATAAGATCAAAGTGTCAGCTGTGTGCATTCCTTCCTGAAGACTGATGGGAAAATTTAGTTTCCTTGTTTCTGTTCAGTTTCTAGAAGCTGGCTACCCATATTCCTTGAATCTTGGCTGTTTCCTACCATCAAAGTGAACTGTGTCAAGCCACTCCTTGTACTATTATATCTGCTCACTCTTCTAAGTCTCTCTTTTCCCTTGTGATTTTATCAGCCCTGGCTAAATAAAGAAAAATAATCTGTTTTAAGGTTAATTAGCAAACCTAGTCTCACCTTTCTTAATCCAAGCTTGCCTCATGACCAAATTCACTTACAGGCCATAGTCGTCTGGACCAGGACATCTTTGTGAGACCACCGTGGTACTAGCAAAAAGAACTTTGCTTTATCCATGCCATTGTTTTTAGGCTGTGTTACTCATGCCTGTCTTCAATGTATGTTAGCTGAATTCCCACAGCTCTCCCCAGTCGTGCTGCTTGTAGTCTGCTAATTCTGGTTCTGGAACACTTACACACCCTGCCCAGCATCTGCCCTTAGTCTACATGGCCACAGTGCACCATAAAGAAGCCAAACCATGACCACAATTCCTGTGCCCCAAAACCTAAAGACTTGGGTCAGAGCAAAGAAGGAAATGAAGCCCTGAGCTGGGACCCGGGATTCCATAGTATCTTAGTTAGGATTATACTGCTTGAAGAAACACCATGACCTTGGTAACTCTTATAAAAATAAAATAAGATAAAATAAGATAAAATAATTAAAACAACAACAACAAAACCCATTTAACTGGGGTTGGCTTACAGATTCAGAGGATTAGTTTATTATGATCATGGCATGATGCATGGTGGTGTCTGGGCAGGCATGAATCTGGAGGAGCTAAGAGTTCTGTATCTTGATGTGCAGACAGTAGAAGGAGACTGTGTGCCACACTGAATGTAGCTTGAGCATAGGAGACCTCAAAGCCTGTCCCCACAGTGACACACTTCCTCCAACTAGGCTACACCCAGTAGTGCTACTCTCTATGAGCCAAGCATTCAAATACATGAGTCTATGGAGGCCACACCTATTCAAACCACCAGGTATGGCAAACTCATGGTATTGCCAGCTCTGGAACCAAGGTCTCTGGAGCCATTTCTACATCACATTCTTCTTCAAGTCATTCTTTGTTTTTGAATAAAGGATGCATTAGATCTACTGCCATGGGGAGTTGTTCACAGCCTCAGCACAGATGGGCCCCATGTTCTCCTTCTTCACAGTCGTTCAACTGATTCCAGATGTTTAAATCGTCTGATTGATGTTTGTATCTTCTTCCCAGCTCTAGATACGCACATAAATTTTCTCTGTTGTATGTGTTCTGTTTCCCTGCTTCCCAAATCTTCACTGTGTGTCTCTCCTATCTGCTAACTGATGATACTTCATGATTCAGAGGTCCTTCATAACAGTACGCAAGAAGACCAGGTGAAAGACCAAGGACTGGAAGTTTCTGCGTTTTGACGCAATGAACCTACCTGCATTCTTCTGGCATTGGCTTTTCTACCTTAGCAATGGGTCAACAGCAAAAGTAGATCAACATAACTGCAACAGATAGTTAAAGAGATGTGTTCTCAAGCTTTGCTCCACCATGTGTGGTATCACTTACCTGCAACTGACAGCATTGTGCAAAAAAGAATCCTGCCTGCCCGATTCGCTTTGAGTCCATCTTCCAAGCAGCCTTGTAGCATTAAGCGAAAGCTAGAGGACATAAACCAGGCTTGCAAGGCAAACAGACAGAACATGTTTGATAAACCTAGTACAGATATGTGCTGGGCAGCCAATGGGATGGGCAGTGGGAGAGGGCAGTTCTAAAGCCTTTAACCTCGCTTATTCTTAAAGATCTGATTTCTCAAGTTCTGTGGTAATTTTATGGACCACATGTCAGTCCACTCTGGCTCTGTCTTCATGAGGAATGATAAGAGGCTATCCCTATACTCCCTGATGACTGGAATTGAGAACAGTTTCCCTGGCATGGTCTTTTTTTTTTTTTTTTGGTTTTCCGAGACAGGGTTTCTCTGTGTAGCCCTGGCTGTCCTGGAACTCACTCTGTAGACCAGGCTGGCCTCGAACTCAGAAATCTGCCTGCCCCTGCCTCCCAAGTGCTGAGATTAAAGGCATACGCCACCACTGCCCGGTTGTTCTTTACAGTTCTTAGTTAGAAGTAGTGGGGTTTAGCATTGTGGCTGCCGCTGTTGTGATACAACAGTAGTCGATATGGGAGTTTTACACTGAGTTGAAATGATGCTGACCAAATTTCATAGCTGGATAGGATCTTAGATATCATATCTTCAACACATCTAGACTTTATACATGTGAAGTCTGAGGTTCTGATGCATATGGTCTTGCTAAGATTACACAATTTCAGTCCTGAGATACTGAGTTATGAGAAAGGCCTAAGGAATTTTGGTAGTAATCCACCCATGACTATTCCTGAGTGGGAAGTAATTTCTAATTTTAATGTCATCTGCATTGTATCTCCTGTTGCATACATGGTACTGTGTGATTTATTTTGAGAATTAGTGGCAGTTTCTCTTCTTCAATAAAAGTTTTTGCCATTCTTCTGTCAGAGAACTCATTTTTCCTCAAGTATAATTATACATAGTTGTGCTAACTTCTGTCCTTTAAGAGGTCATGATGAATTCTAATTCTACCCTGAGGTCTCATCTCACTGTGATGCAGATCCTATGAGCCAAGCCCTGTTACTCAGGTGCTTCATTTGGTCCCCAAACATTCCTTTAGAGGTTTGATAAACAGCATAAACGAGGTGAGGAAAGTGAACCACACACTCCACACCCTTTGTATCGTGACCTCGGTATCTTCTAACCTGGGTTGGTGGCCGCAGTGATGCCCACATAATTGTCTTATTACAGTTACCGAGGATTTCCATCCTTTGACTGTGTATGAGAATAGTAAACAGAATCATTAGCCAAGACTTAAATCCAGATTCTTTGAGTTTGGAAGGTGAATGATAGTAACTTCAATACTACTGATGACTTAGGACAATTGGATCATAGAACTTTTATATATAGTCACCAGGCAGAACATGATAAGGACCCTAATCAGAGTCTTCTTCCTTCCAATCTTCCACTACCATTCACTGTCCTAACTCTTCCTGAATGTTGCCCTTAAAATAAACTTGGTGGCAAATAAAGAGGTTGGTTAGACAGGGAAGCTTGTGTTTTCCTCCACTATTCCATGTCTGTTGTGGATGGGCCTGGTGCTGTTTGTATTTTGATGTTAATTCTGCTCTCCTGGGAGGGACTTTGGATAGGGAGTGAGTCACATACTCAGGTGACTTCTTGTAAACCCTCCCCTAATGAATAAAGGAGCCAATCACTAGCGTGCAGGAGGGTCTTCCAGGTTGGATAGGGGAAGAGAGGAAGCAGGAAAGAAGGAGAGAGACAGGGCCCTTTTTGGACAGGGACAGCATGAGGACAAAATGTAGCTACTAGTGTCTCCCAGAGTCTATGGTGGATTCACCAGCATTCGCCACTGGAGGATTTAGATTTGATACGGCATATGAGATTAGCATTCTAGTTGTTGTGCCCAGCGATTGCGTTACCATTGTTTCTGAACTAAGTTTGTGTGGTGTTTTCCTCCCCACAGTGGTTCTACTGGGTTCCAGAGAGAAAAATATGGCAGCAAAGCATGGGTTTGCCAGATGTGCACCACAAAGGCAGAGGGTGGGGGGTGGGGTTGGGGTGGGGAGTGGGGATGGGTGTTGAAGCATGTGGCTGTCATGGTAGTGACCCACCAGTGGGAACTTAGTGAACTGGGTCGAGAGATTTTGGAGAGATTTTGGAGCTCTGAGTCAGTCTCCTCAAGATAAGAACAGGCCGGCAAGCCCTCCAGTGCCCAGCGTAGTGCGGGAACTTGCTGTTCTTTTTTAATATTTCCCACAACGCATGTCTGTAATTGGTAAGTGTTCCAAACAGTGCTAGCTTTTTCAGAATTATGCTTTTACAGTTCTCTTAACGCTGCATGGCCTCATTTGTTTCTCAGACAAGCCTGCAATGAGGATATTAGAACCTGGATCCCAGAGTGAGAAGAACAGGTCTGTGTGGAGTACTGGAGTAGGCCTGTGGTCGGCTCCCGTGCCCTCGCACAGCCACTGTGTGTCTGCTGTGGTGAGTCAGCAACATTGCCACCATTTTCAGAGGAAGAAGCTGAGATATGAAAAAGTCAGCTAATTGTGTCTAAGGTCAGAGTCTATAATGAGGCCAGATTAGGTTTGAACAGGCGACCAATATGTGTTTTATTTAAAAAAAAGAAAAATCACCTTTAAGCCATCCTGGATCTTTTACTAAGTTATCTGGAAAATGACATATTCTTATCCAAGACTCCTACCGCAATCACCAAGCCTTCTTACAGGTGCCATTCGTCCCTTCTTATTAGTAAGATAATTACAACCAAGGCCTATTTTTCAGAAATATTATCATACTATCATTAATTATAATATTATTAATAGTATTATAATATTATCATATTGTATGACTTTGGGCTCCTGACCTGCAGGTCACTCACCTTACTAAATTCTGGCATCATCTCCCTAAGCATTTCATTTTTTTATTTCTTGCTCCATAAATAAATATTGGGAAAAATTGTCTATCTGTAAGTACCTAACTCTCTAAGTTCCATAAGGAAATTCAATTAAAATTAAAGTGACTAAAAAAACTAAAGAAAAGCAAATACATCCTCTCCTTCTGGTTCCTTCTCTTAGATCACTCATGCTTATGTGCTTCAGAAACATGGTCCTAGAAATACCCCATATTTCCCACTTAGCGTCCCTTACTCATGGCATCACCATAGGCCAGAGTGCCCTTTCCCCCAGTCTTCTACTGCACTTTTAAGTTCCTGTCTCCCTGTGTGAAGTTTTTCCGAACTAACCCAGTAGAGGTGAATCTAACATTTCTCTAAGTCTTATTTCAGTGGGTCTTGTAAAGTAGATTTTTAAATTACATCTCATTCTCCTACACAACACTGCGACTTTTATAGGACCAAAAGCAAGCGGGGTTTCCACAGGCCATGCACACAGGCTCATAATGTGTACTTGGCATGAGTTTATGAAATGAATAAAATTAGCATAAAATGCCATTTCCCCTTTTCCCATCCCTTATCAGACATTCAAAGATATTCAACATGTCCCTGACAGATATTTCTGTCAGGAAGACAGGAAGATTGTGACTTCTGCTTAAAATCTGCACCTCCGGTTCCACAAACACTCTGGAGAAGGGATGCAAGCTGCTTCAGCTAGAGCAGGCTTGCCAGGAATTACTAGAAATGGGGTACAGTTCTCCAGACCTATTAGGTCATCATGATTCCTTTCTTGCTTCTTCTGAAAAGTACATTCCGTCTAATCTCTTACCTCCTGTTCAGCACTAAAGAGAGGGACCACAAACCCCAATTGCTGGACTCTGCAGCTAGAGGAGGGACGCTGGACATAGCAATAGTTCTTGCACTGAGAAAATAAACAGCTAGGCCTCAGAATGAGCTACCTGCCCATGGGCAAGTGTCAAGTTCCTAGCACATGGAATAAGCTTGGGATCCCTAATCAAACCACATACGTACATGTATGATATTCAAAGAACATGTATGTTTGGGCATGCATACATACATGAATGTGTGTGTGTGTATCTGTGTGCACATGAATGTGTGTATGCATGAATGTGTGTGTGCGTGTGTACGTGTACATGTACATGTGAGTGGAGGTCAGAAGACAACCTGCAGTTACCTCCTTCCCACTTTATGGGTCTTAGGGATTGAACTCAGAATGGGTGCTCTGTATGCCTTCTCCTCAACACAGCAGCCACACTTTCTGCTCACCCCAACTTCCTTTAGTACTTCTGTTTCTGTGTAAGCCATTGATCACACCGTAGATTTGGTCATTTATTTGTTTCATAGAGCAAATGGGTACGTCACCACTAGAACTGCAGTGATTGGGACGGGAGGGGGTAAAGCCACCGCCTCTAGGCCAGTGGTTCTCAACCTGTGGAGCTTGATTCCTTTGGAGGTCAAACAACCCTTTCACAGGGGTCCCCTACGACCATCAGAAAACACAAATATTTACACTGTGATTCATAACAGTAGCAAAATTAGTTATGAAGTAGCAGCCAAATAATTTTACAGTTGAGGGTCATCACATCATGAGGAAACATATTAAAGAGTTGCAGCACTAGGAAGGTTGAGAACTGCTCCTGCAGTCTGCCTATAGTTGATCTCAGAGCCCCTGTAGTAATGAATGAATGAAACAGGGGGAACAGATGTGCAGGGCATCTGTCCTACGACGGCCCTGATCTGCATGCCCACTCCTCTCTCTAAAGAACTTCTACTCTCACCTCAGCTTCAAAAATCCTTTTTGCTGATGTTCATTTAGGAGATTCTGTTCTTAGGCTAGACAGTCTTAGCCTAGTTCATAGGGGGCAATTTGATGTTGGGAAGTTAGATATTCTTGTTGGAGTAGTTTTCCTCCGAAAAATGGCACTTGTGACATTTTTTTTTAAATAAAAATCCATAAATGGGATATTTCTATTTCCTCAGTAGAAAAAATTTCACCTTTGGGGTAGAGTGCCTTGTGGAAAATCCCAGGAAAGAAAGGAAAATTTCTTGAAGTGGTGAGAAATCACAAAAAGATTTCTGACATGGGATAAATAGGCATTCGGTAACCTCTTGTGCTTGTGACTATGAATGCTGGCCCTTGTGAAAGTATTCCTTCCCAGCAAGCAGGTATGCACCTCAGACTTAACAATGATTCTGAAATCGTTGTGAATAAATGCAATGTCTCTCAAAAACAAAACAATGTCTGATGGCCCAGTTCTGACCCTAGTTGAGCATGAAACAGAGAGGCAGGACAGAATAGAGCATCCTTAAGTGAAATCTGTATGAGTGAGCTCATAAAATAAGGACTTTCTTTCTTCAGTCAATGAATTCCTACAGCCTTGATAGAACAGAGAGAATAGAGAGGGGGACAAAAAGGGGAGATGAGGGATGGGGAGAAAACTACCAATTTGTACTTACTGTCATTTAAAAGGACCAATCTCCACTGAAGAGATGTCTCAGCAGGTAAGAAAACTTGCTGTACAAACATGAGGAACTGAGTTCAAATCCCCAGCACTGATAGATGTACCCTATAACCTAAGCACTCTGTGGGGTGGATACAGGAGGACTTCTGGGGTTTGGTGGAACACACACACACAGAGAGAGAGAGAGAGAGAGAGAGAGAAGCAAATTTTATTCTACCCTAAAGTCTCTTTTCCAGCTGTGAGACTAATTCTGGTTTTGATCACATGCTGCACACATGAAAACCATGTGCACAGAGAATAACAGCTAGCTGCCCTGAATGGAGTTCTGTGAGTTCATCTGTAAACCTCAGTCATGGCTATATTGTCAGCTTACAGTTCCTGTTACACAGAGCTGCAGCAGAGCTGTACACGATCCTGAGGGCAAGCTCTCAGGAAGTGGGTGGTACTGCACAGTGACAGCAGTGACACTCTGGGAGTTCAGCTTTGTCCCAAGACAGTAAATACTTTCCCTTGAGGAACAGAGAGAAAGAACAGACCTTCAGTGGGAAGCAGGAGGTAAAATATATATAACCCATGGGACATCACACAAAGAGAAGCAGGCTTCTCTATGGCATTCCTCACCATGATCTTAGGCATTCGCTCCTCAGAGATATGAAAGAGCATGAGAGAGAGAAGGTGGCCCGAGATTCTTGTTCAGCTCCAGTATTTAATATTTGCAATGACAATCACACAGGTCACTGTTTCTTTTGCTGTCTATCAGGTCGACCTGTGGGGCAAGCGTCCTAAGTGGTCCCAGAGTATCTGCGGTTACATGACTTAATCCAGGCTCATGAAACCAGTGCCAAAGGTGAGTCTGATTCTTCAAAGCAGAAAGGATATTGAATTGCTCCCATTGCCCTAGCTCAAGGTGAAGTATGAGAGTTCTCAATAAAGGTCAGAAGACAAGATGAAAGCTATTAGTAGTCTGGGTACAGACAAGGAGCTTTCCAAGCCTGAGACATTCACCCTTGATCACACTCCTGCCTGTCCCAGCTCCCACACACAGCACAACACTGCATAGGCCAAGCTTCACAATAACTCAGTTCCTTCTAAGACCTGAGGTCACCCACCCAAGATGTTTTTCATATTCCTACTCAGCAGGTTCCCAGATTCCCTGGAGGTTGTTCCATCTTTAAAGGATGCTGACTTTTAAAGAAATGTTCTAGGTTGCTGGGGGTCAAAAGGTCTGTCTCTCTGTAACCTTTACCACTGATCAAGTTCTGGTCTCTGGCAGCTTGCTCAGCAATGCTCCCCTTCTCTCTAAGACACACCAGACCTTTGGTCATAACAGATAGAGCTGTTTAAGCTGTTTCAGGATAAAGAATACTAACAATCCTGATGACATAGTTTTCAACTATCTCACTATAAGTTCTCCAAACTGTCAAGCAGAGTGTGAGACCTGGAGGATAAAGGAATCCCATATGAGTGTGCATCCAACCCCAAGCACCATTCCATAGGCAGATAACAAGAGGTTTTGTTTAGGGTAAGTAAAATGTTGTACAGAGAAAACTTACAAATGATAGACTGCAAAAAAATTGTTTTGCTACTACCACTGATGCTTGATATTACCACTACAAATAATAACTGGTATATTAACTCAGATCATACCCTGCTTGCCTCCTGGGAAGGCAGAATTGGGAAGGCAGCTCTCTCTTGCTCTGAAACCCACATTGTTGTGAATTCAGCCAGACCTGATTCATACTGAGACTACTACACATTGCCCCATCAGTATACAGAGCACTAAGCCTCTGTTTCCCCCATTCCTGTTGTTGTTTGGTTGGAGCATTTACGTTTGTTTCTGCTATCTTATCTTGTTCCCTTGACCTGTCTCAGACGCTTTTGGACTATGATTCAGCCACCAAAACCAGTGCTTGCCATGCTTGGCTTCATGTCAGAACCATCTTGGAAATTTTTTTAGTATAAATATTTCTCCCATGTCTCATTCTCGAGATTTTGAGTAATTTACTCTAGGGTGGGGCTAAGAGTCTGTATCCAAAACAAGCATCTTAAGTGGTTTTATCAATCAGAGAAGTAGGCTCCTTCTGCCTGCATTTGCAATCCAGGTACACCATAGCCTCTTTGGCTTGGTCTCACCTGAACGCCTGATAAACATGATTTTTCTAGGGGATTTCCTGAAAGATAAAACTCTGTGTAGAGAAAAGAGTCAGTGGCAAGTCAAGCCTTTTGCATGCTGTTAAGGTTTTCTTTCACAAGTTAATTTTTCTTCATTTTATGAAATAAAATACAGATAAACTATATGTGATCTGGGCATATAGATAATCAGATTTATAGAAATTTCAAAATGCCCAATTTCCTTTCTATTAGGCATGATCTTGATTAAACCAGCAGTATATGATCTGGCCAAAGACAATATCTGAATATAGAGCCCCCCCAAGGAGGCTACGTATATAATTTATGTAAATTAAAACCTATTTACATTCTCTATGTAGCTAATATCCAACCTCTTAATTTCACAGAGAAGCTAAAGTGAATGAGGACAGTTCTTCCCAGCCCAGAAGGAACCCTGTGTCTCCTTGTCCTGTCTCGTGACTCATTCATTTAGTAAATACATATTGCGAATAGCCTATGTGTTGGGCCAATATTATTGGAGGAAGATGAGACATAATCCTTTGTCTCTTGCCTGAGGCCCAGTAAGATAAGACCTATACCTGTGTGCAAATAACCACCCTAGGTAGGTGGAGATGAAGAGAAAAGGACCAACAATGAGTCATTTAGTCTTTACATTTTGAAGAAACACATGCATCTTTCACATAAAAACATTAGTTAGCCCTGTGATGAGCCTCAGACTCATTGTTCTCAAAAGCAGGCATTTCTGAAAACAAAATGTCATCTTGCATCTGAGGCTCAAAACTTTTATGTCTCTGGTGAGATGGGATTCTGCTCACTTTCCATCATGTAGGTATGTAGCATGCCCTGGAGTACACACTGATTAATGTGCCTGTTTGTCTTATGGCACAGTTAAAAAGCATCTTTTTAAACTATGATTCATACTTTCCCTTTCAGCCTTTCTGGAGAGTTTTGTTCATGAATCAAATGAGAAGGCTGATTGCGCTACTATTTTAAAGAGCCAATTAAAAAGTTCATTAAGCGATACTGGAGGGCTTTAGTGAAGATTTTGGAAGTATACAGCTATACACAAAATTAACAAGCTGGAGGCTGCAACTGGATTTGATGGTAGAATTTATTCACTGTTACCAAGCTCATCTTTTAGAGGATAATTGTGTTCTCTAGAGGACAGGAGTGGGTTGTTAGAAGGGACCATATTAACACTTAGAACAGTACTAGATGTTCACTGACAAAGGTTTATGACTATCTCTTTAGAAGAAAGCTGAGCTTGAACCACACAAATTGGCCTTGACGAATCTTACTCCAGGACTTCGACTCTTCAATGAGGATAAAGGGCCAAATGGTAAGACAAGTTCAAAGCAACAGCAATGGACCAGATTGCTCCTGACATATGACCTTGACTGCAGATCTCTGTCTCCTGTCTAAGTCCATTCTCTTGGTCTTATAAGTGGTCTCTACTGTCCCCCTTTGAATGAAAACCCAGAGTCCTTTTTGGTGCTTGCATCCAATGACGCTGAAAGGAGGTGGTTTATCCTGTAGAATGTGCAGGACAAATGGGCTTTATTTGAGTGTCAAAAAGATAGATGGTTTTATTGTTTGTCGGTGCCCCCACTTTTTTTTTTTTTGAGGCAGAGTCACTAGTACAGGCTGGCCTCGAACTCCCTGTATAGCCAAGCAGATTAAGATAGCCGTAAATCTCTCATTCATCTGCCTCTAGCTCCTGATTATTGGGATTAGAGGTGTGGGCTACCATGCTCAGTTTTTGAGGATGGTAGAGGTTGAGTCCTGGGCTTCATGCATGCTAGACAAGCACTCTAACAACTGAATTAAATCCCTAGTCTCCTACCCAACCTGTAAACATTTTCTACTGCATTATAGAAAGATGGTGTTTATAGTGTAATGTTCCAATTACATATTGTTCAAGAATGGGACAGTTAGCTACACAAATGCTACAAGCTTCTGCTCATCAGCAAATGTGGAACAAACTGGAAGTGATCATTTGTCAGAGACACTCTGGGGGTGATTTCTGTGCCTGGCCAAAGAAAGGACCAGAAATCAAACATCAAGCATTAATTAAATAGTCAAGTACTACAGACCAGTACTCTCTATTCCTCTGGCTATACTTCATCAAAGGCTCGGAGGTAAATGAAGTCTTGGATTGAAACCAATAAGAAAGACTGAATTTAACACTGGTCCCTGATCTCCTTGAGGCTGAGTTCTGAAGTCTTAAATCAATTGTTGGTTTGTTTGTGAGAGACAAGGAGCCATGTGCTCAAGACTCCCGACAGTCACTTTGTATGAATCCTGAGTGTCCTCCACATGACTCTGCACATTCTCAAGAAATGTGCTTTTATATAAGCAGAAAAATTAATTCTGTCCCAGGGTTCAAGTCTCGAGTCAGATCGTCTACCAGGAAGCTAATTCATAGATAGAGTTCAAGAGGACGGATGAGGAGCAAAGAAAATAAAAGACAGATTGCTTCACATCTAGCTCCAAAGGACTGACAACTCGAAACCAGTGAGTGAGTGATGTTACATGGTCCCTAGCCATCTGCGTTCAGCAAGCTGCCTGTTGAAGAGCAGGACGACAGGACCACACCCCACACTGTGACTTAGGGGCTGCTCTGGAAGGCGATCTCATGATGCCTAACACTATGCTCTTTCCAGCTGGCTCCCATCACCTTCCCTATCACCTCCAGCCCCACGTGGCAGGCTGCTATCTTCTCAGCAAAGCCTGAGGAGGGCTCTGCTCACACCATCCGAGAGGTGTCTGTGACGCTCCTGTGTGGGGGAAGCTCTCACGGCGGTTCTTGCTTATGCCAAAAACACCCTGGGAATAAATAAAGCCCCCCCCATTCTAACACCTTCTAATCATACCAAAAATTCATGTGAACAGAAAAAGCTTAAAAATAAAACTCAAGGAGATAGGGATTCTCTGCTACTAAAAGAAACCCCTTAACATGCATCACCCAGGTAATAAGTACTTCCTTTGATGGATCTCATGCAAATGTTTCGAGCTAGAAGTGGGGAAGGGGGGTCGGATTTGGGAGGAGATAGTAAGTAGGTAATCTAATCTAAATTCCTGGGTCATGAGTGAGCTTGGTGCACAGCAGAGGCGTGCATCTGGCCAGGCAACCGAGCTTTGGAAATCAGAATAGCTCTCTTTCCCTCAGGGACTCCCTGAGGGGGAGGTGGATGGGAGGTGTTGCCCAGATGATACAAATTAAGTAGAAAGAGAACACTAAATCAGCATTCTTTTAAACTTCAGGAAAGAAATATTTCCTGCTTCTTAAGGCTTCCTCCGTGGGAGCTAGTGTGCAAGGGTGCACTGTGAGCCAGGTCACCCGTTTAATAAGGCGAGTAAGATAAGGCGAGTGAATCCTGTTGTTTACCTAGTGGTCTAGAGGATGAAAGAAATATTTTTTTTAAAACTCTGAGCCCTTTGCCTGACCCAAACTTAAGGATGAATCACTCAGGTTGCCATTTTCTGCCTCAACCATCACATCTTGCTGCCTCAATCTGACAAAGCCCAGTGGGGTTTGTTTATTTCTTGGATTAGAGTTTGTTCCCTCAGTATGGAGGACATTCTGACAAAAACAGTCAAGACTCTTGCAGACTGGACAATACTTATTTCTAGTAAGATAGTTGCAGTGATGAAAGATCAAGAAATCACGGGTGCTGAGTTAATTGCGCAAATTGCTTTGCTTTCTAGACACCCTGAATGAGGAGTTTGGAGTGCTGCCATTGTAAGAGACCTCCTATTTTGCTTTGAGTCAGTAAAAGTGATATCTGAGTTTAAACATAAACTTTTGAAAACGTCCTTACCTGAAGCTCAGGTGTTAGGTTATCTAAGGAACAAATTAGTCAGGAATCCAGTCTGTCCCATTTTTAAAGGATTTATTTCTGTTATTTAATTATTACATAGGTGTGTCCCTGTGAGTACGTAGACACGTGCATCCTTTCAGAGTCTAGAAGTGGAGGTTAGACCTCCTGGAGCTGGGATCATAGGCAGCTGTGAGGCACCCAGTGCAGATACATGGCAGAAAACCCAGATCCTCTGCAAGAGCATCAAGTGCTCTCAACCGTACATGGAGCTACCAGTTGTAGAATGATTGGACTATTGGCATTATTATGTTACTTAAGCTATAATCTGTGTTCAGATAACTCTAGCTTTTGAATTTATTTCTATCCCCTCCAGAGTTACAAGGACAAACTTGTCTCTCTCTTCTGTGAGTTACTGATGGAAGGAAGCCAATGCTTTTTTAATACTAGAGCACAACGATTTATATAAGAATATCAAAACATAGACCATTTCAGTCTCTAAAATTAGCCATGAATCTGTTTATGGTGACCATGGCAACAAGTAGGGATATATATATATACATACATATATATATATATATATATATATATATATGTATATGTATATATATGGTGTATATGTGTATAATATGTATATATATGGTGTATATATGGTGTATAATCTACCTGTGGCTTAAGCTGTAACAGAGCTTTCGGTTCACACACACCAAGGTTGAAGATGGTGATTAGATCTCATAGGCCTGTGTTAGGATATTGGCAGAGTGGCTCACCCCAGGCCCAGGTTCACTACCTGTAGGAAATAGAGGCTGTGTGTTAGAGTGTTAGAGCCAGCAGTGAGGGACAAAACCTGCTTTTATTTGTGTGCGGAAGGCAGGCGGTTGCATTAGTTTCAGTACTATGGTTTCTGTGAATGAATAGTTTGAGTTGCCATAATTGTACACATCCTTTAAAATGAAATCTCAGTTTAAAAACAGGTAGCACAGAAGGTTATGGTAATGACCCTAAGGTAATTTTTAATTCTGTGATAACAACTTGGTAAACATATGATCTTAGGGCCTTGTTCTTTCTCCCCCCCCCCCCAACCACCACCCCTTCTCTCTCTCTGCACAAAGAAAGCAAATTTATTTGGTGAAGACAAACCTCATCGAAAAGAGGCTTGATAGGCAAGGTGCTGAGATAAAGGAGCTTAGGCAGTCTCTGGGACCACAGAAATCTCACACTGAGCAAGGCACAAACTTGGGATATAGAAATGAACTCAACCATTCAGCACCATCTGGACAAAGTTCTTCATAGTTTATACCACCACTGCTATCCTCATGCTCTGCCACCAGCGTCTCTACTTCTTCTTGTGTCATCTTCTCACCCAACGTGACAAGGATGTGTTAGATTTCAGCACCCATGACAGGCACTATTCCCTTCCTTTGCAAATTCATGAAGGCCTCCAACATAATCCTCGTAGGTTACTTGGTCCTTGTTCTTTGCCACAGTCTGCAGCATGGATAGAAAGTGCCCAAAGTCTATCACTTGACATTAGTTTCATCACTCTTAGGGTTCCCCAAAACCTTGAGTACCTCGGCATTGGGAGGGTTCTGCTCCAGAGCCTTCACCGTGTCCTCAAATTGGCTCCACAGGTTTACGCCATCTTGGTTCTGTCAAAGAGCTGGCAGGCCTCCTTTAATTCTGTGGTTTGGTCCGCGGGGAAGTCACACGTCTTGGCCACTCGGCTCTGTGGGACCTTTTCCATCAGTAACGACCAGCTCTGATAATTTTTACTTTCAAACCATAAGTGGCTTTGTGTTTGAAAGTAGTTGGTAAAATATAAAAATGATCTCTAAATGTAGAGGTTATTAGGAAGTACATTGAAGAGCACATTCAAAGCATAGAGTTGTAACATCCCTGCCAAAAGCCAAAATAACTTCCATGAAAGCACTGGCCTTCTATGCTTTTCTGTGGTGAGTTTGCAATAATCCTTTTCGTTCCAGACTCTTTTTTAAAAATACAGGAAGCTTGTTAATACCCCAGATAGTTTCACCAACTAAAGGGCCTTCAATGACATGCACTATATATGCACGTATATGGGTTAGCATTTTGTATGTAGCAACTGATGTGAAGCTGAGTGGCATAAAGTAATTATCACCCCACTATTTCTTGGTTGCTGATTTGAGCTGAGATAAGCTACATAGCTCTTCTGGTGAACTTGTCTTGGTGTGTTCCGAGAGCTGCAGTCAGTAGGTCAGTTTTTGACTGACTGATTCTGCCATCTATACAATATGTCTCTGGCACCTAGCAAGCAGGTTCAGGTTTTTTCACATGATGATTGAATTTTGTGTGTGTGTGTGTGTGTGTGTGTGTGTGTTATATATCTCAACTAGTCTCCTCCTAGTTCAGACTCAGAGGAGAGGCCACACACTCCTTATTATCTAATTAGAAGTGGGTCATGTTACTTCTGCTGTCTTCCTCTATTGATCAACACAAGGCCAGTCCAGATTTTAAACAATCAGTAAACTCAATTCTTTATGAGAAAAAAATAGCAAAGTCATATTGTGAAGGTATGTACATATGGGGCAGGTAAGATTATCATTGTTACCTAAGTAAATGCATGATTGCCTAAATTAATGCCAACTTTTGCTTAAAGATTAAATTTGTTATTTGTATTCCCTGATATTTCAACAATGTGCAGTATGTTATAAAAAAAGCAATTTGTGAAACAAAACCTATGCAAGTCATAAAGAAAGTGAAAATAAATTCAAATCTTCTCTAGTCTTTGCTGAGAGCTTGCTTATGTCTAGCCCTGCCTTGACGCATTAGTTACCTTTCTCACCACTGGTGGAAAATAGCAACTTAAAGGAGCACAAGCTTGTCTTGGCTCACAGTTTGAAGGTGCACAGTCCTTCATGGTAGGGAAGTCATGGCAGCAAGAATATGAAGCAGCTGGTCACATTACATCTGCAGTCAAGCAGCAGAAAGAAGTGAATGCTGGTGGTCAAGTTGCTTTCTCCCCTTTCAATCCATGATTCTACCAGACGGAATGGCACCACCTACAGTATACAACTGTTAGTCACTCCTAGTGCTTACATATGCTTACAATAAGCTTGTGAGACAGGAACTCTTATATCTGCACTTACAAGTTCAAAGTAGTTAAGGGAGTTGTCAAAGGTCAAAAGTCAAGTGGTGGAGCTGAACTGTTAGCATAGGCAGCCAGTCAGGTTTAGGCTACTGCTTTTTGCTTGTTTGATTGTTTGTTCATTTGGTTTTTGTCTTAGTTAGGGTTCATAGTACTGCTACGAACAGACACCATGACCAAGGCAACTCTTATAAAGGACAACATTTAATTGGGGCTGGTTTATAGGTTCAGAAGTTCAGTCCATTATCATCAAGGTAGCAACATAGCAGCATCCAGGTAGGCACCGTGCAGGAGTAGCTGAGAGTTCTACATCTTCATCTGAAGTTTGCTAGCAGAACACTCGATTTCAGGCAGCTAGGATGAGGTTCTTAAAGCCCACACCCACAGGGCCACACCTACTCCAAAAGGCCACACCTACTCAAACGGGGCCACACCTTCTAATAGTGCCACTCCATATCACAGTTTCATTGATTGTTGATTGGTTTGGTTTTTAGATAAGGTTAACCAAAAACAAATGAACAAAAAACAAACAAAAACCATAAACAACCCCCCAAAACAAACAAACAAACAAACATCCTTAAGATATCTTTGAATCACAATCTCTACTTCCTGCCTAGCTTCTTAACTGCAGGGATTACAGGCATTATGATACTATATGTATAAGGCTAGGTCCCTTTTTTAGTTTAATTTTATCGTAGCTTTGATTTAAGGCAGGGTTTCACTATACAGTCCTGGCTACTACTACTATGTACTCACTATGTAGACCAGGCTAGCCTCAGTGTCACAGAGATCCACTTGCCTCTACCTCCTGAATGCTGGGACCAAAGGCAAGTCCCTGATACCTGGCTATTTTTAAAAATTAATTCGTATTGATGAGTTAATATTGTCATTTGACAATTTCATGAGTCTATATATAATATATTATGATTACTCTGTCCTTGACACCCACTCTTATTATATCCTACCTCCCCTATCAGCCCTCCCTTTCCACTGCCTGTCTCTTTCGTGGCATTTTGTTTTATTTTATGACCCCTTTAGTTTAACCATTGTAAGGTATGTGTCCACTGGATTAGAAGTATCCACTGGAGCCTCTTGGGGTCACTGGTGGGTTCAAAACTTAAGACACTTATTTCCTTACACTTGAATAAATCAGTCAGTAGCAAATAATTCAGCAGTGAGCAGTGGGGTCTCTTATTCATTCCCATCCAGGCATGACTGTTGTTAGGTCCACTCTTGCACAGACTCAACACAGGTCTGCAGCTGCGATGAGTTTGAAATTGCAGCTGCTGTGTATTGCCCAAGAGATGACATTTAGCTCTCTTCTAGATCTTATATTCTCTCTTCCTTCCTCTTCTGCAACATTCCCTGCGCTGTAGAGGGAATAATATAAATGTCCTGTTCAGGATGGGTATTCCCTTACTGATCATTTAGTGCTTTGTACAGCAATGAGTTTCTTCATTCTCCACCAGTCACTGGAAGAGAAGCCTCTCTCATTAATATTTAGAGGGCAGCCTGACAGTACACCAACTTATTTAAATAACAGCATTCTGCTCCTTGTTAAGGTGTGGGTTCTCCCATACCATGGCTTTTGGATCAGAGTTACAGTAATAGAGAAATCTCTGCCCATTGTGGAGTAGGTCTATAATCTACTCAGAAAACTGCTACTCACCTAAGCTTAGTGCCAGCATTGCACAGGTGGGCATAGCTTGCTTGGCAGGATGACCTCATGGGCCATAACGTTCTCCTCTGGGCAGGGCCACAGATGCCATTTCTGTGCAGCAGTCTGCACAGAGTTAGTTGGTAAAAAGGGAAATTTCACTTCGGTTTCAGTCTGCCTTTTCTATATCATGTCTTCTAGGTCTATGGTGTCTTCAGCAGTAGGGTCTTACCATTTAGTTCCAAGAGGAATGGCAAAACCTGTGATGTTTTGAGGGCCTCTATGATCTCCCTAACCAACAACTCATAAGAAGAGATCCCACCCCTGGCACTGGGATTCTTGTTTAATAACCCGTGACTTCTGGCTCTAACCACTTTGCACATCCCTTTTTGGGGGAGATGTGACTTAAGCATAGTAATCCTTTAGCACAGACGGCCTTGCCTTACATAGGACCCACAAGGCATTTAATAGTACTAAAACTATACATAGGAGATTAGGTCCAAAGTTTCTCACAGAATGCAAACAATACAAATGGTGAAGTCCCTTACCTATAATGGCATGGTATTTGCATCTAAGCTACCTATATCCTCTCAAGTACTTTAAATCTCTAAATTACTCGTCATGCCTAATACATTTAAATGCTATGCAAATAGTTATTCTACTATGTTGTTTAGAGACTGGCAATGGAAAAGGTTTGTAAATGTTAAGTACTTGTACTTTTAAAAATTCAAATAATTTTATCTATAATTGATTGTCTGTGGATAAGGACGACCAACTGCATAGATGTCACTTACATTCTGATTCAGTCTTTCTAGAAGTGATGTTCATAGAAACATTAAGTTATAATAGAAAATTTTAAGTGTAGTAGAATTGAAAAATAAAATAAAAATGAAAATGTAAAGTATTAGAACAGTTCTGTGAGTGCTGAAGGGTAGGGGAGTATTTCTGGTGGGAATTTATATAGCTATACAGAGAAAGAAAAAATAAGATTCCCCCCCCCCAGGCAACTGGAATAATACAGGATAATGCAAATGATCACCTATAGTAAAAACAACCAAACGATGTCTGCGCAACGTTTTCAATTATCAGACTCATCATTACTGACTGTAAGTGTGAACAATATTAGTGCTACTCTTTTTACAAAAGATTAAAAACCATACTCATGTGTATGTGTGGGTATATGTGTGTGGCGGGGCATACATATGTGCACACGAGTATAGATACCCACAGAAGCCAAGGGCATGAGAGTTCCCTGGAGCTGGAGCTATAGACAGTTGTGAGTCATCTGATATGGGTTCTGTGAACCAACTCTGGCCCTCTGCAAAGATTAGTGCAGGTTCTGATCTGCAGAGGCCCCGCCAAAGCCTCTCTTGATCCTTCTAACTACAACACATTAAAAACTCAACTCAGCAGTCATTGATAGGAAGACCATATAGATATGTCAAAAATATATAGATATGTCAAAAACATCAATCATAACATTGTAAATAAATGTTGGACACCCACGGTTAAATGGATGGTAGGTTTTATGGTGTGTACCCTATACAGTTTGTAATATAGCTATATAATATATAGAAACAGAGTAGAGTTTCAATATTCTTTTCATTGAATGTGTTAAAAGTGGGTCATTTAATTGGAGCCAGAGACACACACTCTGGAAAGAAAGTAGAGCTTTTCTAAACTTTCAACTGCTGCCTGAGAAAATGTAATTAGTGATTGCTTGTCACAAGGAGGGGCTCCTTTAGAAGCTGGGCTTGCTAAGTCATGCCTGCTCACCGCCTGGCCTGCAAGACAGAGGTTAATTGGGGACAGCTGTGGCTGCATAAGGCATGTCTTCACTTGAGAAGGCCAACAGCTCATAGAGAAAACCTTTGGCTTTTAGTCTTCCCAAAAACAAAAGACTAGCTCTGTAGGACAGCAATGATGTGAGAACCAAGACAGACTCAGAGTGAACTCTGGGAAACTCGCTAAGCACTGTAATAATAATCACAGTTCTCTGGCACCTTAATGCTTGAACAACGGCATCAGAAGCTTCTGAAACCAAAGTGTGACTTCAGTGTCAGTTTAGAATTATAGAAGGCAAGACTTGGAAAGAGCTTTAGAAATCTCTCAATCCAAACTCACTTCTTCTTTTTCTAACTTTCTCTATTTCTTAAACTATTCCTCTAGAACCAAGAAAATAACTAACATTCCCAAGGTGGGAGTGTGTGTGGGGGGTGGTGGGTAGGTATGTGTGTGTGCCCCTGTGTATTAGCGTGTACTTGTGTATGCCTGTGTAGGTGTATGCATGTGTGTGTGGGAGTGTGTGTATGAGTGTGCGTGTGTGAGAGTGCATGTGTGTACCTGTGTGTGATTTTGTGCCTGTGTATGCTTGTGTGTGTGTGTGTAAAAAAGAATTTATGACTTCAATGTATCAGTTCCAACAGGAAATGCAGGGGACCACACAAGCAAAATATGTAAGAAACGTAAATAAATCAATAAATATTGTAGTTAAAAAACCCCAAATCTTTGAGGGTCAGGGGAGATGTCTGAGGAACTAAGAGCACAGTACTATTGTTCTTGTAGAATACCAGAGTTTGATTCATAGCACCCACATTTGGGGGCTCATATAACCACTTGAAATTCCAGGTCTAGGGGATCCAACACTCTCTTGCTGTGGCACTTTTTATCAAATACATGTAGAGGAATGTACTTGCAGTTATGGACATATACATATGCACACAGACTCACAAGTAAACCTTAAGAAGCGAAAGCATTAATATTATCTAAAGATTTTCCTTTTTTTTAACCTTTCACAGCTATGTCTTGTTATGCTAAACAAATGCAAGGAAGTGGCTACACAGACATACACAGGTACACACTCACACACAGGGGCATACATACACACACACACACACACACACACACACACACACACACCTTGGGAATGTAAGCACTGGGGAGAGAAAAGAAAAAAATGATATGCTCTAGCATTCCCTTTATGACTTGCCCAAAACCCAAGACAAATGATCAATCATCCACTTATTGATGCATATTACCACTGAGTGTTTTCAAAACACCAAGAGACCTTCAGGAGCTCACCATACAGTATTACTAATGCTACTTCCATGACTACAGCTACTACTGTTGCCTAGCGAAACAGTTAAGAGGCATAGAGATACAGAGATCCTACGTGATCAGTTCTCATATCCTGAGTTCTTAATAATTTCCATCTTTGTCCATACGATACATTCTAAGCTAGTGGTCCTTAGACTGTATGTGCACAGGAGTTCCCCCTAGCATCCAACTTAAAGGCAGGATCAGACTCAATAGACACAGAACTCTCTGCTGTAAGGTGAGCCCATCTACTGCAGGCATGGGTCAAATTCATGCTCAAGGAAACAGCAGAACTTCTTGTTTGTCTAGGTAGGACCTAGTACTTGGACTTCAAAGTTTACAGTGATATCTACAGGCAGCAGGTATGTCAGGCATGTCCCCATTGGCCAGCTAAATAACTTTATGGTATATAGTAAGTAGACTCTAAGAATTACTCAATATCATTATCATCATAATCAAAATAATTTATTTCCTGCTTCTGTTGTCAGAGCCCAGTTCACTTCCTAGAAGTGCAAACACTGCACAATAACTTGTGTACGTACGTACACACACATACACACACACACACACACACACACACACAGAGAGAGAGAGAGAGAGAGAGAGAGAGAGAGAGAGAGAGAGAGAGAGAGAGAGAGAG
>NW_021605585.1:2119963-2186437 GCF_004785775.1 Grammomys surdaster | reverse complement strand
GAGAGAGAGAGAGAGAGAGAGAGAGAGAGAGAGAGAGAGAGAGAGAGTTTTGTTTTGAGACAGGGTCTCTCTACATAGCTGTGACTGTCCTAGAATTCACTGTGTAGATCAGGTGGCCTCATATTCACTGAGATTTGCTTGCTGTTTTCTCTCAAGTGTTATCATAAATATATTTTAAGTAGACCTCATAGCTGTTTTGTTTGATACTTACCTTTCTTCTAATGGGTAATCACCTGCTTCTATAAAATGTGTGATCTTTTATTTTACCCTGTCCATGTGGGTCCTGGTTAATTCCATTCCCACTGAAGAAATGAGTGTCATATTTCTTTTCTGCCTTAATTCAGGATGTCTTCAGGCTTCTCTCCTATGTGGGTCTGTACCTGAGATTGGTGTAGTCAAGTTTGAGAAAGCAGAAGTAGAGATCTAATGGGCTAAAGGATGAGTGCCTAATAAACTGTTTGGTGCAAATTTTGTGTAGAGGTCCAGCATTTCTTTACCCATCAACCCACAGTACTGAATTCTGCTCACTTCTAAGTCATATATGTGTATTTACCTTCAGGTGATGAAGCACTCGGATCCAGTAGATGAATGAAATGAATTAGCATGTTAGAATCTTCTCTTAGGACAAATACCTTGAGCAAAGCCCTGTGATGTCCATCTTGTTGTATTCCAGAATCCATCAAGGACCAGTATCAGCAACATCCAGGACAGACTGCCTGCTGTCCTGCCACATGTCCAGACTTTGTTCTGTTCTTTTCTTTGTATAATCTTCTTCCCATTTTAACCCCAAATTTGTCACTTCTATTGCCTCTGCCTTCATATGTTCATCTTTTTCTTATTTCTGCCACATTCTATGCTAGCTTCGAGGAACTCTTTGGAATTCCCTGATCCTACTATGGTCACCCAGGGCTGTCTTTGTGTGCATACTGGATACTTTGCCTGGAGTGCAGTTCACTGCTTTATCACTTCTTCACATGATACTACTGTTTTACGTTTCATTTGGCCAATTGTTTCCTTTTCTGGTTCTGTTGCTGTTGCTTTGTTTTGTTTTAAGAATTTTGCTTGCTCATGGCATGTACATGTGTGTACACGCATGTGCGTGCGTGTGTGTGTGTGATATGTGTACAGAAGCTAGTGGTAGGCAGAAGATGACCTTGGATGCTCTGGAGCTGGAGATGAATTAGGATGTGAGCACTGAGAAATAAACCCTGGCCCTCTGAAAGACAGTATGCGCTCTTAACCACTGAGTCATTTCTCCTGTTCTACATCTTCTTTCTTTAGCCCTTATCTGTTCTGTTCCCCCAGACCTGTGTATGCCTCCTCTAAGCACCTAGAGGGCCCCGTCCTGTCCATATCTTAACATATCATTCTCTGTAGTAGTTGAACATATGTGTGTTTAAAGCTTCAACTAGTCCGTAGCAACCCCTTGGCAATGTATAGTTTCCTAATAAATATCTAGTATTTAGTCAAGTGTCCACTTTAAGTAGGTACTTAAAATATTTAAGAAAGAATAAAAGATAATAGAAAGCAATTATTTCACATTTTAAAGCACACCCAGCATAGCAGTTTCAAATATAATAACTTTGTATTTTATAAAGTATATAGCTTATAGCTTCTGCTTTCATTATTAGTAGGATTCATGACTGCTTCAATGGTTCTGCCCAGGAGCATTTGAATTAGTAGCTGCTCGTGAAAGTTTTTCCTGAAGAAGTGTTACGCTTCAGAATAAGCAAGACTTCAAGGCCCTGAATTTGCACAGCTTTGAGAAGGGTAATTATCTTCTTGGTCAGTGTTTCTATTGTTGTGATGAAACACCATCACCATAGCAACTGGGGAGGGAAGGGTTTAATGGGCTTCCTATTCCACAGAACTGTTCATCATTGAAGAAAGTCAGGACAGGAACTTAAAAATGCCTGGAACCGAGAGGCAGGAGTTGATGCACAGTCCCTGGATGGGTGCTGCTTTCTGATTTGCTCCTTGTGGCTTTATCAACTTGCTTTCTTACAAAACCCAGACCGCCAGCTGAGGGATGGTCACACCTATAATGGGCAGGAACCTCCCCTATCAATCATTAACGAAGAAAATGCCCTACAGGCTTGCCTGCAGCCTCTTCTTCATTTGAAGTTCCCTTCTCTCAGATGACTTTAGCTTGTGTCAAGTGGACATAAGACTATCCAGCACAGTCATGCTGTCAATTATATGTGATCATCCTATTGAACAAATTACAATTAAGATTTATGCTTTAGACTTCATTCAAGACCGAAGACACCAGATCAGAGAGAGTTTCTGGTATTGTATCCATTCTCCTGAAGGACAGACTGAGACTGCAAGGTTTCTCTTTTTTTTTTTAATGTCAAGGTCAACTACTACTAAGCATTAAGTTAGTGAATGTGAAAGATAATTGCCCGGGATTCTTAAGTTTCTATTCTCTGTTCCAATGAAAGCTGCATGTGGTTTCATGAAGTGTGGTACATGCAATAGGAGGCATAGCAATTTAGATAATTTTATGAGTTCTAATAATTAGTCATTATAAAATCGAAGGAAACAAAATCAAATCTACTTCTTCCTGCATCTGCCAGGGTGATCAAGTGCAACCCTTTAACTGTAATCAAAGGTAGCATAAAATATCAAAACCATGCACTTTATAGAACTTAATCAGGGAGTCTGTCTTCATCCCAATGTAGCAAGCACTTTTCTTCCTTCAAGAAAACCATTCAGGGTATTTAGACATCAATTTGGAAATCTTTATTTTAAGAACTTAATGCTGGAAAGTTATTCATGCTCTGGGGAAATCAAGGCTTGTATATATTGAATTTGGGTCAGTTTGAGGTTTTGATTATCTTTTCTTAGTTATAGATTGACGAATGAATGGCCAAATATACCACAAAAGAGCATTGGAGATTAGCTTTGAGAGTAGAGCACCATTGAATGGAACAATGATTCAGTGTTTCTCAGATTCTCTGTCCCATGGTGTGTCACAGGCAAACAGAAAGCTGGTAATAAACTAGCTAAACAAAAGAAAACTAGATAGCCAGAGTCTTCTTGGTAATTCAGGTTCTAGGCTGTAGCCAATTGGAACACTGGTTCTCAACCTGTAGGACACAACTCCTTGCATATTGGATATTTACATTATGACTCATGACAGTAGAAGATATCTAAACTAACAATAAAAATGGGAAAATTATCCACATCAGGAGTTTTACAGTTAAAATTATATTTATTTGCAAAGTAAGAAATCTAGATTCATTCAATTTGTGGTCTATTTTATCCTT
Source organism: Grammomys surdaster (assembly GCF_004785775.1). Taxonomy (NCBI): domain Eukaryota; kingdom Metazoa; phylum Chordata; class Mammalia; order Rodentia; family Muridae; genus Grammomys; species Grammomys surdaster. The sequence continues at coordinate 2,183,165 of NW_021605585.1, read as the reverse complement.
ACAGTAATATGCTTTTTTTATCTTAGTACAAGTGAGTGGGCAAAGGGGCAGGCTAGAGATGTGGATAAACACACTGTTAACTGTTTTGAGATAGTATCCAAACTATCTGGAATGGATTACTGAGATGATTCAAGGGCAAAGTGAGGCATTACATTATCCAAATACCTTGTGGAGCACTTCTCTTAAAAAGATAAGAAAACTTAAGTGATACATCTTACATAAGAAAAATAGAAAAAATTAGATAACCAGAAATAATTCTGCAATTTAACAATCAATATTTTTAAAAATTTTAAAGCACCTGTAAGCTCTGTTACACTTTTACTCTATTTTAAAATATTAAGTTACCAAGATACATGAAAATAAGCATCCACAGTGAATCTCACACAAGCATGTGGGAAACAGATGAAGTCCTAATTGGATGTGTATTATTGACATTAGCATGGCCAACTAAAAAACCCCAATGCTTCAAACCCATAGGAATGGCAAGGTCTTCTCCTGGTCTAAGAACATATGTCTACAGCATGTGCAGGAAGTATGAACCACAGCCTCCTCCTCTCAGATGAATGCAGCATAAGATTGCTCCCCTGTGGAGACCCCTACTGTGATTAGCTAAGTCCCTTCTACCTCATTTGTGCTTACATAATAAATATGATGAGTTTCTGGGTTGGGGTTGGTGCAATTCCTTCAGAGCTCATTATGCACCATCTTTTCTGTATGTGTCTATCATTTTGTCATTTCCTGTTGCCCCAGTCAGGTCAATCTCAAGGCCATGTAGGTAGTTGAAGATGCATATTCATCAGTCTCCATATGAAAACATTCATAATAGTCTTCATTTGAAAACAACCCCAATAATCATTAGTAGATGAAAAAACATAACAAGGCATATCCACAGACTAGTATCTTGTTTGGTTATAACAAGTAATGAATGCATGATTAATAAGTATCAGTATATGATGCCAGAACATAGAAAAACCTTGAGAATTAATGAACATTGGACTGAAAGTACCTTCAAAAATCCCTGCATTATACATAACTATATATATGTCACACACACATATATGTGAATACACACACACATATGTATATATATATATATGATTTTACTTACTTCTAGAACAGAAAAATGTGTTCTAAAACAGACAGAAAGTAAGTAGTTATTCAGATCTACTGGTGGGAATGATGAATGCCCACAAATGGGTGCTAGGTTACTTACAAAAGAGATGGGAAATTCCAATATTGGAATGCAGTAATGGGTCTACAATCCCACACACCTACTAGATTTATATAAAATCACCTTAAGGCTTCAAATGCATGAATCTTATGATATAAAAATTAACCTTCAATTAAACCCCATGCATGTATATATGTAGAATATAACTTAGTTTAACTGAAGGATCATTTTATATGTAATCATATGTTGAGAGGATCTAAGTACATATCATAAATAGTATATCAATTATTTATCCTCTTTCTATTAATATAAAATTACCTTAAGCCATGTGCGGTGGCACAGTCCAGTTATTGCAGCACTTGTAGGATCAGAAACTTTAGGAGATCTCCTGCTATGCTCAAGGTCTACCCATGGCAGAAGAGAACTTCCTCCTAGCTGCCTGAGGATGCCAGTCTTTCCTGGCTGCTTTAGAATCAAGATGCAGAACTCTCAGCTCCTTCTCCAGCACCATGTCTGCATGCATGCTGGCATGATTCCTGCTATGATGATAACGGACTAAACCTCTGAAACTATAAGCCAGCCTCAATTAAATGTTTGCTTTGATAAGAGTTGCCTTGATCATGGTGTCTCTTCATAGCAATGGAAACCCTAACTAAGATAGAAGTAGGTACCTGGAGTAGGGTATTGCTGTGATAGGCCTGGCCATGCTTTTGTTTGGAGGCATGTGGATTTTGGGACTTTGGATTTGGATAACTATGGAATGCTTTAAGTAGAACATAATGGGCTATACTAGTAGAACTATTGAAGACATTGGTACTGAGGTGATTTGAACTCTAGAAATCATTCTTAGGATGTTTTGATGAAGGATGTTGCTGCTTTTTTTCTCTTGTCCAAAGAGTCTGCCTGAGGCTAACTAAGGTAAAGAGATTTATATTAATTTAATTGACAAACGAAGCATCAAAAAAGCCCAGCATAGATTTTGTCCTCTAGTTTACTCTCATGAAGAGCATTTTGATCAAGTGTAGCAAGCTTGGAAAGGAAAAATAAAAAATGTGTGGTCCACAGAGTAAAGGTGCACCTGGAAATGGAATGAGGGTAAATCCTATGTTCAAGGATATTAAATGGAATTGAGGGAGTGGTGACTTCAGAGCAAGATCCCACCCAGCTAAAGTCATGCATTTTCAGTTGTAAGAGGAAGAGTTATATCATGTTAGGTGTTATTATGACTTGGTTATTGTTTTCTTTTGTACAAAAGGAGATTTGACTATGTGTCAAATTGACAGGGGATGGATTGTGATGGCTATTCTCAGTTTTCAGCTTCATTACAATCTATAATAAAAAGCTTAGGTCCAGGCATGGTGGTATATTCCTTTAATCCCAGGAGACAGAGGCAAGTAGATCTCTGAGTTCAAGACCAGCCTGGTACAGAACAAATTCCAAGTAAAGCAAAGCTTAAGTTCAGTTGTGATAGTACACTCATTTAACCCCAGCATTCAGGAAACAGAGCCATGCAGATCTCTGGGTTCATGGTCAATTTACAGAGCAAGCTCCAAGACAGCCACGCTTAGGCAGTGAAGGACTTGGAAAACAGAAAGCTGGTAATAATGTAATATAACAAGGGACAGGGGGTGTGTTCCAGTACCAGCAAGCCATGGAATTCAGCAGCTTCAGTTGTTTGGCTCTGGCTTTAAAGTCAAGAGTAGAAGCAGTTACTTGGACACTTGAAGCTGGTTAGCTGGAGAGAAGATGTTAGCAATGATTAAGAAGAGAACAGCATCACTGAGGTAAAATCTTCTGGGAAGTGTTTTCTGAGTACACGAAGAAACTGTGTTCCAGAAATAGCCCAAGTTGTACCTCATGGTACAGCTTGACTTGGAAATACGTAAGAATCACCCACGTGATACTTGTTTTGAAGGTATGGCTTGGTTATAGAGAGTAACCGAGGCTTGCCAATGTAAGAGGCCAGCAAAGATTAATGGTGAAGGTACAGCCTCAGCTGCAGTTGATGTCCCAGGACTGACAGGGCTATACAAAGAAGCTCAGGCTTGGTACCATGAAGGGAGCCTATGAGAGGCTATTGGTGAAGCATAGTTCCAGTGGAAGACTCCATCAAATTGAAGATATCAGTACCATGAGATGACCACCAAGAACAGCAGCAGCAGTACAGTGGAGTCAACCAGACCCTGGAGTACTGCAGAGGGCAGAGCTGGAAATGTGACCCAAGCCCTTTGGAGGAGCCCAGAAGAACATGTGTTGATCCCAGATATTGGAAAAAGAAGCTGTGAAGTTAAAATTGCCTTTGATACTCCAAGATGCTAGAGATGTTAGAGCCATGGTGTACCTGCTGAGGGAGGCTGCTAACAGGAAAGGAAACCAGAAGAGAATGAAGTTTGCTGCTGCTGAATGTCAGATCTGTCAACAGCATCAACAAGGATGAAAGGAATTGGAAATCTGAAGAGCACTTTGACCTCATATGTGGGGACATGGAGTTTGCAGTTTGAGCAGCTGGGTTTTGGTCTTGCTTTGTTCCAGTATTTTCTTTCTAGGATGTTTTGGAATGGTAATGCATATCAAATTTTATATATATATATATATATATATATATATAATAGAAATATGTGATGTGCTTTTTGATTTCAATTTTATAGAAGATTAGAGTTATTCTCAGGAGTGTTTGAACTTTTAAACATTGATGAGACTGTGAATATGAGGATTTTTCAAGTTGGGCTAAATGTAGTTTGCATTATGCTATGGTCCCCATTGACTCATGTGTTTGAACAAGCTAATGGGGCCAGGGAGTAGAATGTGATGGTTTGAATATGCTTGACTCATATGGAGTGGTACTGTTAGGGGGTGTGGCCTTGTTGGAGCAGGTGTGTCACTGTGGGTTGGGCTTTGGAGATCTCCTTCTATGCTCCACCTATTGCAGAAGAGAGCTTCCTCTTAGCTGCCTGAGGACGCCAATCTCTCCTAGTTGCCTTTGATGCAGAACTCTCAGCTCCTTCTCCAGCACCATGTCTGCCTGCATGCTTCCTGCTATGACGATAATGGACTAAACCTCTGAAACTGTAAGCCACCCCAATTAAATGTTTGCTTTTATAAGAGTTGCCTTGATCATGATATCTCTTCACAGCAATGGAAATTCTAACTAAGATAGATATCATCCTCTATTTTCTGTGTCTGTTTTATGAAAATAAAAGAGTGCTCCACATTTGTGTTCCCCAATGGGCAGCAGACATCTCCAGGCTCATCCATCATCATCACAGGGACTCATAGTAGCTCTAACTCCTTTGTTGGATGGTCCTAGCTAAGCTGTCTCACCAGATCCCCGAATCTTACAGATCTTTGTGTTAGCAGATGGGGGGCTGATTACATCTACTTTCATCAAATTTTCTTCACAAACCAATAGTTAGAGGTGTCCTTTCCAGTTTGATTTCCTGTTGTGACAAACACCATGACCAAAAGCAACTTGAGGAGGAAATGGTTTATTTCATCTTACAGAATGACTCTAACTAGACCATCATTTTGGTGCAAACCAAAGCAGGAGCTCAAGGCAGGAGCCTGAGGCAGAAACCATAAAGGTACACTAATTACTGGCTTACTACCTGGCTTATGTTAGGTACTTTTCTTTTGTAGCCCAAACCTAAGGATAGCACTGATCACAGTGGGCTAGGTTCTCCTACATCATTAGCAATCAAGAAAGTACCCCACAGAGATGCCCACATCACAGCCTGAAGTCTTTCAGGTTCAGTCTGAGAAAGAAACTGAAAGAAAAAAAGGCAGGCAAAAAAGGAAAGGACACACACACACACACACACACACACACACACATACACACACATACACAGTTGGGAGGAGAGGGATGCAGAAGAGAGGCAGTGATAGATTGTCAGGGAATGTGTGAAATTTTTAAAAAGTTGGGGTTGGGGTGGTTGGAGGGTTGAGGTCCATCCAGCCTACAGTTGGAGAAAAAACTACTAGGACTTGTTCAGGTGACATGAAATAAGACACCTGGAACATTTGCATTGAATTGCAATGATATTAAGAAACTTTTGCAAGTCAATGTGTCATGCGATGCTTTGTGGACATGAACCTGGTCATTGATGAAAAGGCAGAATCAAGGTTGGGAGCTGGAGAGAACTTTGTAGACTATGACATTCAAGAATTTAATTTCATGAGAAAAAGGAATTGAGACCACAGAGGAAGTAGTAAGTCCTGGAAAGACTGCACAATATTTTTGAAGTACATCAGGGCCCGTGAAGCTTCTTCTCCTGTGTCCCACCAGGAGCTAGTCTTGGTGTTACTTCCAAATGCTTGGTCTCCAGATTGTGTCCAGGACCATCTTATTGTCCTGCTTGGGTTCTGATCTCATTTCTTGATGTAGTTCTCTGGTTACTTAAGTACTCAGACATTCTACCTTCTCTATAATCCTCTGCTTTTGAATATGAACATCACAAAGACACTCTTATAATACACTTACATATGCATTCATAAACACACAGGGTTAGGAGGAGAGCAAGAAAGGAAAGACAATTTCAAAGCACAGAATGCTTATAACAAGCAAGGCAGGAATTAGGGACTTTAGGATACATTATAATCTGAGTAAAGTAGGAGGAAAAGACAAATTAGACAACAGCTTGGCCCAAAGTCTTATGGTCTGAGGTTCTAATCACAGAGCAAGGGGTGGTCTGGAGGTGGCATAGGGGCCAGAGGGGCTCTTCAGGGAAGATGGCATCGCACAGGAGCCTGCAGGGTTGCCAAGTGGGTGGAGAAGGTTCCTGATCATAGAACCTGTGAAATGAAAACAGAGTTGAGGCTATGCTTCAGAGCCTGCTATTACTTCAACTGGCTATAGCTGGAGGTCTCTTTAGGGCTGCAGGAATGCAGTCGAAGGCTGAAGTTGGTGCCAAGTCACCAAGGCCTGTGCAGATCATACTGAGGAATCGGCTCAGGAGAAGAACCATCAGACCGACATGGCCTCTTGTCTTCCCTGGCAATCATGCTCTTACTATTTCTCCTGTAGCCACTTAAGAGCTCCTTCTCTCCTCTGGCTGCAGACGATGAGCTCTTACAGTGCAATGCTCACTCCGAGAGCAGATGGCCACTCAGCAGTGGGAAGTGAGGTGCCAGGCTTCCTGGGCTCACTGTGGAAGCTCAGTGTACTCAAACACCACTGTTAAGAACAAGCTGCTTAGCCCCTCTGGCTTTAGTTTCCCCATGTACCAACTACAGAAATACGGTCAGTCCCTCAGCGGGACTTGTGGGTTAAGTGAATTGCATAGGAAAAGTCCTTATAACATTGCTTGGCACGAACTCCAGAAAAAGGGGCTGTCTTGAGCTGTGGCGAGGCCTTTGGGTATAAGTCTGTGATGAATGCCATTGAGTTTCAGGATCAATCGGCCTGCCTGTGACAGAGCTGCTGTTGGCCTTCATACCAGCCTGGAGCCTTTCTGAGGCCACAGGGACGTACCCTTCACTCATCTGAAATTCTGTACCATCTTCATTCTCTGCAATGATAAACCACTATTTAGACTGAATTGTGTTTTCAAAGTGGGCAAAGTTTCCAGCCCAAGTCCCTACACACTGTGGAAGGACAGAAGAAAGCAGAACAACAAAGCAGGATGAGGCTTTTGGTTTGGGCTAAGACTCCTGATGGCCCAGCATGTGGGTCACCAGACATCCAATCTATGACTTTGCCATTTACACTGCAGGTGAGGGCCTCATGAGCTGCAATTATCTTTGGTGATTAACTTTCCATAATGCACCATGCCTACCTAAGCAGTTCATCAGTATTTCAGGAGAAGCGATACAGTGATCTTCCCCAACACAGAGAACGGTTTTAACATAATTAGTAGCATTTCTGGATCAACACAGCACTCTTACAATGTGTATGATTGAGGAAATGAATGACTCTAATTATACCTTATTAAATTTTATTAATCCTCATTAGAACTCTATTATTCTTTATAAGTGGGTTACTGAGAAGGGAGTAAAGCAAGCAAGCAATGCTGGTCAAGTTCCATTATACCTAAAAGAGCAATGATGATTTCCCCTATACTAAATCGTAGTAGTACACACGGCGTGGATGGGCTGAACTGCTTCGGACAGAGTGAATAAATTGTGATCTTTTAAAAAGTCAGAACCCTAGGAGCTTGTTTCCCATCTTAAATCAGTTTAATTATAAAGAGAAAATTATTTCATTATTTCGTGGAATACATGGTACTCTTGATCTCTCCTGCTGTATTCCTACTTTCGAATGTGTGTAGCTGGGAAACTTCGGAGGACAAAGGGGTTAAGCAGTTTGGCTCCAGAACTGTCTGAATTTGAAGACTGCAGAAGTGGTCAAAACATGTTAAGTTCAAGAATATGTACTTTGACACTTAGTCAAAAAGGCTCATCAAAATCTAACCAGAGAAAAGGCATGTTTGAGCTTCCCTGCACCTGCAGATCATGGTGTACTTTCTGTCTGCATCACTGGGTTAGGCTGCAGAAGGTGAGGGCCCATGGGGTGGTGGAGGGTGAAGGTGAGGATTTCAGGAGCTTGCTCAGACAGGTCACCTTACAATATTTTCCTTAGATTCTACCCAACACACCCAAAGGCCAGAATGGGTGGTTGTATTATTAGCATGGACTGAGGTTGCTATGACGGAGGGTGGGGAGAGGCATTTCTTTTGTGTAGGGACAGGATAGAAACACACAAAACCCCGCAAATCTTTGTTTTTTGTTTAGTTTGTGGCAGGGTCGATATGTAAACCTCCCTTGTGCTGGGATTAAGAACCTTCGCTACTGAGGGCCAGCGCTACTGAGGGCCAGCGGGCTTCCGGTGTCTCCTAGCCCATTCTTAACTGAGTGAATGGGTCGTCGCTCACTTTTATGAATATCAAGGAAAAAATATCCAAACCCAACCTTTCAAGAACAGGCCTGTCTTTATTCAAACCAGTTCACCCAGTTCGTGTATTTTCTTTTTTTAAGCTGTAAGAATACAGCAAGCTTTCTGGTTTTCCGGCAGGGCAGGGTTGGGAAGCAAATCTTAAACTCCAAAGGTTCACATCTTTGAACAAAGGACAGGAAGTTGCCCTGAAGCACTCGATTGCCACTGTTTCTCAAGGCTTGTCAACCACAACCTTCCAGGAACTGGGGTTAGTCACTCCAGTGGGTGGTCAAGTCATCTGCCTAGGTCTAACTTGGGTCTGAGCTCACTGCTCTAGAGGCTGGGTCCTGGCTGGTGGAGGAAATCCAGCTGGGAGTAGAATACTGGTTCCCCCGCTAAATGTGCAGTGCAGGACTGGGTCAGATCCCAGCTTCGGAGCCTCTGCGCTCTCCTGTGTGAAGTGCACTGAAGTTGCTCTCTACCATCCCGAAGTTCTGAGTCCTGCTGGAGTCCTGCTGGTGGGGCGGAACTCCGACCAAGTTCTTGGGGTGGGGGGTGGGGGAGTCCATGGCAAGCTCTCTTCGCTCAGACTCAGCTTTCCAATCTGTCGTCTGCCGAACAGATCCGAGTTGTGCTGGTTTCTCCACTTCCTCCTGCATCTCCTTCCTCTTCCTCCAGTGGAGGCAGATCCCTCTTTCCCTTCCTCTTCCCATGCTCCCTGCACCCCACCTCCCCCGCGCGTCCCCTCCTCCAGGAAGTGCATTGCCCAGGGTCACCCACCTCGAGCTGCCGCTGCCCCCCGCGCCCCCTCCCCGTCCGGTTAGTGCGGCGGCCCGCGGGCACACGCCTCCCCATACCTTACATGGACAAATGCGTGCAGGCAAAGTCAGGAATTCAGGCCCCTGACGTCAGCCTCCAGCGCTCAGGGCACCGCACGGGAGACCGCGGGGAGGGGGTGGGGAGGAAGGAGGGGGAGAGCACCAACCAGCAGCCACTCCCGGCCTGCTGCCGAAGTTTCACTTTTTGTCTGTGGGTTCGCTCCCGGGGCCCGCTCGAGCTTTCCCGGGATAAGTAGCGTCAGCGGCGGGGAGAGCCGGCCGCTGCAAGGTAAGGGCCAGCAGCGGGCCGGGTACGGGGCGGACGCGGGCCGGGCGGAGCGGGCCATCGCGGGCCGCGGGCCGGGCCGGGACAATGGGAGGGGGAGTGCCCAGCACCTCCTCCTCCGCCCGAGCCTCCGCCTCCAGCCGTCGCGGCCGCCGCTGCCCGGTCCACCTCCTCCCCCAGGTATCGTAGTGAAGGCTTCCTCCCGCAGCCTCGGCCCGCGGGCGCCGCTCGAACCCCCGACCCCCGGGGATGGGCGGCTGAGGGTGGCGGGGAGCGCGGGTCGCCCTGCTCCGCCCTGCTCGCCGCGGAAGTGCGGGGTTCCCGGCCGGGAAGCGGGGTGCACGCCGTGGGGGAGGGGCGGCTGCCGGAGTCCTCAGCGCGCCCCCGGCCCGAGCCTTTCTGGGCGCCCAGGGGGCGGGGCCGCGCCCGGCTGCTTCGAGCTTTCGTGGAATCCCAGTTGTCACCGCGGGAAGGGCCTAGGGACCCAGTGACTCGGAGTCTTCCCATTTTACAGTCAGGGCAGGCGAGGCAACGAGAGGCGGGCTTTCCTGGAAGTCATCCCTGGAAGGAAGGTGGAGTCAGGTTAAGATCGGTGGCTCTGGACCCCTACTCCCCCGCTGGCTTTCTTTTTCTTTTCTTTCTTTTCTTTTTTTTTAAAATAATATTTTAATTATTTTCTTGTAGGCGGTTGTAAAGTCCCCACTGTTTTTAAGCACTGTAGATTACAGAGGCCAGACTTTGCCCTCTGGGAGCGCTCACTGGAACGCAGGAGCCTAACCTGACTAAGTAGGAAGGGCCAGATAGTGGAGAGACCGCAGACCAGGTTTTTATGGGAGCAGAAAGACTTTCTTATTTTGGCCTCCAAGGCAGGACCCGAAATCCCAGAGGGGTCTGTGATTGACTTTCTTTTTTTTAAGGATAGGGAGTTTTCTTAAGTAAGAAAGGCAAGGCCTTTCTTGTGAGGGAGACAACTGCAGACCAGAGAAGGCTAAATAAGGGTGGGGAGTGGACGGGAGTGGAATTGTGTTCGTGGCTAGGGGTGGGAGTATAGCAGGAGACCCTATCAGTGGAGTCGTGGCTCGGGGACTTAGACAGGTCAGTGTAAAATGTTTCTAGCCTTCTTTCTCTTTAGGAAGGGGGTCCACTGCTTCTCCTCCCCCACAGGAAGGCCTGGCAAGACCTCTCCGTGGATTTTTTTCTCCAGTTTCTATACACTCCCTTTGCAAACTTGCCTCTGCAGTAAAACATCTCAGAGATGTTAGTGACTTAATGGCTCACTATTTTCACTCTTCCCTGCACAGAGCGACTTTTCAGAAAAGCTTTAGGGCAAGAGGGAAAGTGTGTAGGGCTACTGTAGAGTGAGTTAACCTCTCCCTGATGCACCCTTTCTCAGTTTTACAAACTTGGAAACAAACCCAGGTCCACAGAAGTTGAGTGCTAGCCCTGTAGTGTCTGGTGGATTGAGGGGGCGTTGGTGCAGAAACCCAGTAAGATTTTTGTTTTCCCAAGAGTCTCCTGGTGAGGTTCTTGCCAGTGCCAAGGGGCAGTTCAAGAGGAAATTGTGTATCTTGTATTTAATCTTTGGAAGGCGGCCTGTGGAATCTAGAATACAGTCTACTGAGGATTAGCTGTGGGAAGGGTAGGGGGACAGGCCAGGGGTCCTGAGCTTGGGCAAGGTTTTGCCTTGTCTATCCTCAACCCTCTCCTTCCTTGCTCCTAACCTAACACCCCCTCCTGCAATTCCTTGTAAGCAGCTCTGGCCTGGAGTTGGGCCTAGGCCATGGGAGAGGAAGCCAAGTTCCTGAATTGATTATTATGGCTGGGATTGAGTAGCACCCTTTGTGGAGGGACATCCTCTTGTGTGAGGAGGTGATTCCTCTGAGAAAGGTAGACATTTCCAGAGTGGGAGAGGAGACATGATTTTGAAAGGCTTTAGGAATGCCGGGCCATCGAGTTTGCATATGACTTTTGAGGGTTTTGAGCAGGCAGGAACATGATTTAGAGAGTTGGCATCCAGAAGCAGCCTCCTGCTGCCCGCTTTCAGGGAGAGGTGATAATTTGGCTTAAGAAAATGATCATGGGCTGCTGTTTTATTTGCTTGGCATGTGTTGCTGAAGACCTATTATGTACCACCACTGTCAAATGTAAAAATTGCATGGCAGGTTCCCAGTTTTATTGAGACTGATCTTATTAAATAAGTTCTCAAATACACTTTTTTGTCATGTCTTTATACCTCTGAAATGTGATTGCCTTTTAACTAAAGGTGTATCCTGGTTGAACAAGTTTTTATTCTAAAGTTGATAATGATACACATCTTATAGTCACTGTTTTAAATTTGGTAAAAATTTGGTTGTCAGATCCTTTACAAATGTATAATACTTTTGCATTTTATAAAGATACTTTTCTATCAAATATTCTATGTGAATCTCTGAGCAGTAAGCCTGGTGACAGGCCATCTCCATTTTAACCCTTTGCCTGAGGTTTCAGAGCTAATTAGAGGTGTACACATAACTGTTAATTCTGAACCTGGAGTTCTTGATGGGCATGCATATCCCTGCTGTGGAGCTAGTATGGATTAATTGGGTTAGATTTGATTTCAGAACCATGGCTTACAGTGCTGGAGTGATGGGCGTGGCTAAGCCAAGGACAGTATAGCTTGCAAGGGCTGGGAAGAGACTGGAGGGTAACTTGGTAAACCAGAGGCTAGAAGTGCAGAAAGGAGAAGGTTCAGTGTGGAAATTGAATCTCAGGCCCACCTGTTGTAGACCCGAGACACTGAGTCAGTCTGCTGCTGAGGTACAAGAGAAGGCCTTCCTTCCTGTGTGGGAGGAGCATCAGGTGTGTGGATGTGGAGCATTACAGGTGTGGTCAGTGTTTTGGCTACTCAATAGGCTGGAAATGACCAGCCTCGGAAAGTAAGCCACCATATATGGGCCCTGTCTGAATTGAATCTCCAGGACTGAGAAACATAAATTCAGGAAGTCAGGCCTGAGCTGGAGCTACCAGACAAAGGAGCTACTGTGCAGGTGCCCAAAATAGTCTACTGTATTTTGGCCGTGTTTTAAAGGGTCAGCATGTTTGTGGAGGTTAGAGGACAACTTTGTGGAGTCTGGTGGGTTCCAGAAACTCAGAGCACCATGTTTGTACTACAAGTGCCTTTGCCTACTGAGCCTTTGTGCCTGCTCTGAAGGCGCGGACTATTTCTTTCCCCCCAAAGTATAGTTTATATATTTGTCTTGCAGCTGTGGGGGCCATTAATCATATTGAGGTTCATGATGCATAGGAAAACAAGGCTGGGTGGGGCCTCTGGAACCTTCTCTAGGAGACTGAGCTTATGATGTTGAAGCAGGAGGTATAGGAACACTTTTCATAAGTGTTTGAGTGAATTTGAGACTTTGACCCAGCACAGTAAGGAGGCCCTCGGAGCTAGAAGTGTGCATTAGTGGGTGGGGCCATTTCCTGCAGTATGGCTTTGGAATGTTGCACTTTGCCTAACTAAACTCTTTAGAGGTGAGGGAGAGAGAGAGAAAGTGTGTTGCTGCTGCATGTGCGGAAGGTTGACCTTGGGTAGAAATCTGCTGGCCTGGAGGTACATAAGAAGCACAGAACCAGTGGGTAAGCCGGTGAGGAGCAATGGGAAGTTTGTTGAGTTTGTTGTAGTTGGCCCAAGGCTTGGAAGAAACGGCTAATATGTTCCTACTATAGATCCCAGGAGTGTGATTGGTTACTAGCTAAAGGCAGTAAGGCTTAGAAGGTAGCCATAAAGCTGAGGACAGAGAATGTTTGTCTTCCGAGCCTTTCTAGGTAGCAATGTAATTTTGAAGTTTTGAATGCTTAGCATATGCTCAAGTAATTACCACACTGATTCCCTAAAGTAGGATTCAAGATTGTTGTGGTTTGGGTGTGATTTGTCTGTCCAGGACTCTGTTGAAGGTTGCTCTCCAAGTATGTACACATGGTGGGAGCTTTAGAGGTGAGGTCTAGTGGATTGGTCTTTAGATCATTAGGGGAGTGCCTTTCGAAGGGATTTTCTTGAAACACAACTTGAACAGTTATGGAAGTGTCAACCTGACTTCTGATTGGCTCTTTCCGTTGCCTGATGTGACTTTTCTCCTGTGGACGCTCCCATTCCTGTTTTGGCCTTCCTCCAGGCCTTCACTACAGCAGAGGTGATATTGGTGATACGATTTGAGTTTCTAGGAACCCTGAATTAAGTAAGCCTCCTTTCTTCATCATGGTCCCCAGTGTCAGGTATTATTACGTTATAAGAACTAAAATTGGCCTGATATGATGAGCATCAGTCTCATTTTACAGATGAGAATGTCAGTTTGGTGAGATAAGGTTGCAGAGCTAAGTAGCATGGTTAGTTCTGAGCACTTGCCTGACTTATAGTGTCTTCACTGGACGCTATTATCTGTGTCCATGACCAAGAAAACTTGAGATGCATGGTATTTTCAGTGCACGTGCATTGGGCTTGAGGATGCACAAGCATTCACCTGAGGATGAAGCTGGATAAGTGGCTTCTTAGGTCCATGCTGGTGTGACTACCAACCCTTCCTTTCTGCTAACACGCTACCATGCCTTCTACATAGCCAGGCTGTGTGGGAATGGAGCCAGCATGCTAACACTCCTTCCAACATACCTCCCCTCCCATTCCCTTAGAGTGATCTGGATTCCATGTACCCAATAGAGACGTAGTTGGGACAGTAAGAAAGTGATCAAATATTGGGGAGATGGCTTTTCTGTCATTTCCCTGGCCTTATGGCTCCTCCAGGGGATTCTGGGTGTACTCTGGTGGTAAAATGTATCCTTCCTGTTGCCCTTCCATGGGCTATGGCCCTTTATAAATCTTTCTGGATCCTGACTGAAAGGAATCAGTGATGTTCCCCTCTGTCACCTTCCTGCCTCAGGTACACAGTTTGTATTTTGTAGCTCAAGAGATAAAAGTCCTGTGTCTGTAGCAGTAGAACAACCGACAAGAGCAGCTGAAGAAAGAGTTTTACTGCGGATGAATAAACACACAGAGATAGGAACACAAGGCAGCTGGTCACATTGCATCCATGTTTAGTAAGCAGAGAGAAGAGAGACAGATTCTTGTGGTAGGCTGGCTTTCTTCAGTTTGTTCAATCTAGGATCACAGCATATTCAATGGCACCACAGAGTTTGGTGGTTAGTCTTTCCATCTCAGTTAACCTCATGAAGATAATTCCTCACAGGTTTGAGCAGAGGCTCATTTCCTAGATTTCCTAGATTTCATCTAGTTGACTATTTAACCATCACTGGCTTCGAGGAGCTGCTTCTTCTTTATTATTTGTGGGAGAAAGACAGACCCTTGTCCCAGTGCACCTGACATGGTATCTGGGAAAATGAGTAAAACTTTTTTTTCTTCATTTCGAGTTCCTCTTGTCTCTCATATTCTGAAGTAACTGTTAAGTAAATCATTAGTGTTTACAGTGTAATGCTATCCACTTCACGTGACAGAGTTGCTTTTCTACCTCCTTTCTGCTTTGAGTTATATTTCTGAGAGAGACTCTTATGCTGCCGAGGTTGGCCTTGAACTTGCCATGTAGCTGAAGATGGTTTTGAAATCTTATCCTCCTGCCTTGACGTCTCAGATGTTGTGATTACAAGTGTTTGCCACTAGGTCTGGATCTCTTCTTCACCTTAAATGAGTGGTTGTTCTCAACCTTCCTAATGCTGGGACTCTTAAATAAGCTCCTCCTCTCATGAGGTGGCCCCCAACCAGAAGTTTACTTTCAATGCTACTTCAAAATTGTAATTTTCCTACTGTCATGAATTGTAATGTAAATATCTGATATGCAGGTAGTCTTAGGCAACCCCTGTGAAAACATTGATCTCCAAAGAGGTCATGACCCCCAGGTTGAGAAGCAATGCTTTCAACTGTTCTTCATGGGCTATAGATGTAACTCAGTGGTAGAGCACTTGCCAAGTGTTTGTCAGACTCTGGCCTCAATCCTCAGCAAGAAGAGAAGCTTCTGAGGTTTGCAAGGATGTCTACATTGTAAATGGCAGCATTCACAATGCCTGGAAGAGTGCCTGGCGTTTGATAGCTATTCTGGAAGTAGTTGCTGCCGGAAGAGGGGGCAGCGTGGCTTACTGCAACCACAGGATGTAGAGACATAGGCAAGGACCAGTGCTTTAGAGCCTGGAGCATGCGGAGACCTAGGACTGAGTTGAGAATTGTCTGTACCTGCTACAAGGTGGCACTCACCACTCAGGTCTAAGGGTGAAGCCTAAGGTCTGGGGATGAGTGGGGCTTGCTGGATTAGCCACGATGAAGGATTATTACAGGGCAGTTCCTCTTCTCACGCATCCAGGTGGCTAGTTATCTTTGAATGTGCCTCTGCCTTTTGAATGTCCATATCTGTTTTCTCACCTGACATCATAGACTCAGGCTTTTTGAAACCTTATTCTCAAAGGCAAAGATCCACTTTGTGCCATAAGGAAATTTCTAGTTTTTTTTTTCTTGCTTAATCCTATCAACTCCATGGTAGGCATGGCTTATGTCGTATATTAAGTTCAATACATGTGTTCTGGGTGATTACTATGTGGGAGGCAGAAATCCTTCATGCTGACTTACAAGGGAAACCAAGATATTCTGTGCTTTCAAGGAGAGACCAACGTAGGGCGGGCTAAGGGCCCAGTGAACTGAGAAAGCAACCAGATGGAA
This sequence comes from Grammomys surdaster, assembly GCF_004785775.1. Taxonomy (NCBI): domain Eukaryota; kingdom Metazoa; phylum Chordata; class Mammalia; order Rodentia; family Muridae; genus Grammomys; species Grammomys surdaster. The sequence goes on along the minus strand of NW_021605585.1, from coordinate 2,167,328 downwards.
TAGCTAGGAAAGCATGGCTGTTCACCTGGAATCCTGCTGAAGACTGTAGCAAAGAACCTTTGTGCTGGGTTCTGAGGGATGAATAGGTGCTCTCATAATAGAAGCAAATATTTGGCAGGCAGGGAATTTACATTTATTATTTTCATTGGTGTGCTTGTGCACGCCTGCAGCCGCCTATGTAGGACAGAGGACAGAGGACAGATGACAGCTTGGGAGAGTTGATTCTTACCTTCTATTGTGTCCACAGGATTTGAACTCAGGCTTGGCAACAGATGCTTTTGCTGGCTTAGCCATCTCACTGGCTCATAAGCAATGGGATTTTAAAATATGTACTCAAGCCTGAGACCTGTGTTTGGAGCAATACAAACGTGGAATCTGAGATCCAGCCCAGGGGGCTAATAAACTGTTCCAGGCCAGGGAACATAGGCCTTTAACTTATTAGGAGGGGGAAGGGGAGGGGGAGGGGGAGAGGGAGGAGAGGGAAGAGAGGGAGGAGAGGGAGAAGGAGAGGAAGATAGAAAGAAAGATATTGTAGTAGTTGTTTGCTGGTGAGTACTGCCAAGTTGCTTAGTTCCTTCTCTTGTCACTAATTATTTGCCAGCCTCTGAGTCTTGGCTGAGAAAAACTGTTTTGTGGACACTGAAGCTTACAGGTAGAAGGAGAGCCCAGGCTGGCATCAAGGGCCCGCCTCCCAAGTAAGTATGGGCTGGGGTATTGTCAGTCAGAGTTGTCCTTCTGACTTCACAGATGAGGAAACAGGAAAGGCACAGATTTTCTCAGTAGCCCCTTGCCCTTGTTCCCAGGTAGGCCTTTCCTCCAAGGTTTGCTACAGCTTGTTCTATAGGGGACCAAGAATACTTCCCCAGTATGGAGAACATTGTGTCTTGGGCTTGAAATTTTTACTTGATTCTTTGAAAACATGGTTAAGGTGGCTCAGTTACAGTCAGTATGGTTTGGGATTTATAAGTCTTACTGTTACTGATGCCTGCTACTGGCTCACAAGGACCAGAGTCCTTAATCTTTGCTAGGTTTCACAATTCTTGAGTCAACCCTTGCCATCATTCCTCTTAATTCAAGTTTTGTTTTATTTTATTTTAACTCTATTCTTTTAGACAGTGCCTCATTATGTAGCCTTAGCTGACCTGGAACTCCCTATATGGGTCAGCCCTTATGTACAGAGATCCTCCTGCCTCTGCCTCACTAGTGCTGAGATTCAGTGTGTGGAACAGCACTCTGGGCTGGTTTTTCCATGGCTCTTTAAACCTGTATATCAGGATTCAGTTCTCCAAGCCCATTAGTGTTTCTTTGCCTTGAGTCGCACTTGTTATGTGGGAAATGCATTTTATAATCATTTTTTATTGCTTAGTTCCTAGCTGTAACTCAAGAGATATATTGGTAAGATCTGTCTTTTCTGGCAGAGAGTGAGCAAGGAGTCACGTGCGAGGAAACTTTCCCATGGACGTACAAGGCTTTGAGTGTCAGAGCGAGGATTGGACTCACGCCCAAGGCTTCTGTTTTGCTCCTTACGTTTTTCATGTGAACATGAGATGATTGTTGGGAATGGCCTTGCTTCAGATGCACAGGCAGGAAACAGTAATTTCACTGTGACTTATAGCAGCATTAGTTGCCTGTGTGGGGCTTTGAAAGGTTAGCTGGAAGGTGACAATGTGACTACTGAGCCCAAAGGTCCAGGATTTAGTAGGCTGTCATTTTGATGGTGCCAACACCAGAGGCTTTTGCTGTAGGGAAAACAAAACATACCTTTGAGCCACTCATAGGTTCAGCAGTCTTAGGTTGGTTCTGGAATACTTCTGAGCTTCAGTTACTTTCAACGTAATGATATTACTTTATACATACATGTGTGTGTGTGTGTATGTATACATACACATGTATACTTTGAAATTCATTATTTTCCAAGTAATGAATTTCAAATCATATGATAAACCAGGATGCACTTGTAAAGAGAGAAATTCCCATGACAGTGCTTCACGAGTGTTGATGGTGTGTCTGTGTAGCTCGATTTGCAGGTATTTGTGAGGACCTGGATCTCTGTGTAGTGCTGATATACAGGTGTGGTCAGTACAGAGGGCCTAGCACGGCATCTGGCACCTGTGGTGATGCTCTCCTTTATGTGAAGAGATGATATTTTGATGTCATAACCTCTACGATCCATTCCAACTTGGACCATTTAGTGGGGGGACTTCCTTCGGGCATGGCTCTGGGACCTCTTGCTATCAAGAGCACCATTGTTAGGAGGAACATAGTTTGTGAGCAAGTGAGAACTTCAGGCGTTCTCAGGCATTTCCAGCTGTGCAGAATGTTCAGGGAACAGCTGGTCACTGTTTCTCCTTCCACCTTGACTGTTGTTCTCTAGTTTGGGTTTTTGTTTGTTTCTCTGTTTTGTTGTTGTTGTTATGTTTTCATCTTTCTAGCTGTAGGATTTTCTTCCGTAGCCATTGACTGTGAAATGGCCTCACCCCTCTTCAGTATAGCTTTTAATAATTGAAATGGAAAGCTACAACTGAAGGGTAGAGCCAGGCTTCCCACAGAATCTTATGTGACAGGCAAACTACATGATCAGGCCAGGCCAGGCCAGGACACTGACCTTTGGTGTCTGAGTACTCTCAGACTGGACCCTTTCCTGCTGAAGCTGTGTCCTGTGTGCCTTGGTTGCTGAGTCTGGTAGCCAGCAGTTCAGTGTCATCCTGCGGAGAGCTTTCAGGCAGAGGGGGGAATAGTCAAATGCATATGAAGTGCTTTCTGAAGAGCTGAGATTACAGCCTGGTGCCGAAAACAGGCCTTGCTAGAAAACAGGTTTTTTTTTTCCCCTGTATATTAAAAGATTTCTGAATTTAAGGGTTTAGACTCGATTTCTTTACATACTAAAATATCTGCAGCGGGCTGGTGAGGTGATTCACCAGGTAAAGCACTTGCTCTGACCTCTGAATGTGTGCTGTAGCATGCAAGCATGTGTGTGCACACAACCCAAAAAGTGAGTGAGTGAGTAAGTAAATAAATAGTAATTGTAATAAAATTAAAAGCAGAGCTACCGCTGCCTCCTGGGTGAGGCGGCCATCATTTTTGGCTGTCCCGTTTCTGCCTATGCCTTCGCTCCTTTTTCTTCTCAGCAGTGTGCTCTGATTTGAAGGACGTGTCATTTACAGGTCGTTGTATTTCCACATGAAGACTGAATGAGGCATTGTAAGTGATGTGCGTGATGGCAGACCCAAGTTAAAGACTCAGCAGACAGCTGTTGTCTTGTCTCAGGTGAGGCTGGAGTCTGAAAGTGCTGTGAGGGGCACAGAAGAGGCCTGCAGGGCTGGAGCTTGTGCAGGAGTTTGCCTGGGCTTGTTGAGACATTGGAAGATGGGGAGGGTTAGGCCTAGGTGTGACAGGTGGCTGAAATTGCTCTCGCTACTAAGAGTTGGGAAAGATTGATTGTCTCTGTGTACTATAGCTGGGTTCCTGGATCTGTCATTTTCCATGCTGTGGCGCATCTTGATAATGATCTCTAACTATAACTGTGGGAGCTCAGAGCTGTAATGAATAAAGTGCTAGGCTCTCACAATGTTACCCACACTGACTACTTGTAATGAATTCCCACCAAGTTCTGCCTTGTGTACCTTCCAGGAAGAAAACAGTTTTGTTGGCACCTGGACCTTATGTCTTCTTTGGTATGAAAAGGAATCACTTTCAGGGACTGTAGCAAGGTGTAGCCACCCAGAGGGCAGGGTGTTCTCTGACTCATGGGAAAGGTAAACTCTGCGGTGTCCAGGCTGGTAAGTGGTACCTTTCTTAGATTGAGGTGAAGGGGAGGTCAGCTTTCCAGTAGTTTGTCATTTCTACCCTGAAAGACTTTTTTTTTCTTGCCTGGAGGTTAGCCAATTCACTTGAGAGGATTAATGTTGGCAGTTGACAGAACCCTAAAGGTATAATACATTTACCCATCAGCTTAGCCCATTTGTATATATTCGACAGCATGTGGTGGCCTTGTAAATATATGAATATCTTAGTTGCTATGATAAAACACCAAAACCAAAAGCAGCTTGGGGAGGAAAGAGTGTATTTAGCTTATTCTTCCAGCTAACAGTCCATCACTGAGAGAAGGCAGGGCAGGAATTTGGGGCAGGAACTGAAGCAGAAGCCATGGAGGAATGTTGCTTACTGCCTTGCTCAGTCCGCTTTCTTATGCAACTCAGAACCATCTGATTCCCTAACAAGGGTATCTTCACCTACACAGATCACCTTCCAAGAAAATGCACCATAGACTTGCCTACAAGAAAACCTCAAAGATGCATTTTTAATTAAAGTTTCTTCTTCCCAGGTTTGTCTAGGTTTGTGTTGATAAAACTACCAAGTACAGTGAATGCTACTATGGCTAAGGAAATTGAAAATTTGAGTGCTGGATGAGCCCCTACCTCTACGTGTTCATATAAGTTGTCAAGACAGTATGTACATAGGAGGCTATGGCAGAAAGACCCTGAGTTTCATATCAGCCTGGCCTATAGGAAGTTAGACCCCATGTTAGAGGAAAAAGTACAGTTTTGTGTAGATGATATCTGCTGGCTGTGATTTGCTAGTGACTAACTCCAGGGTTCTTTACAGGGAGGCTCTACAACTGGAAAGGTTGTTATATTTGAGTGAGCATTGAAGTCTGAGTAGAAGTTTAGTGAGCTGGGGAGGTGAGGGAGTTTATAGGGGGAGGTGACCTGGGCAGAGACATTTAGATGAGTAACTGCATCATGTCTGGCAAAATTGGATTTATGGGGTGGACTGCATAGCAGAGAGGCCATGTAGATGGCGGTTGTCAGCATACTTCTGATGTGACCTTGTTTTCCTCTTCCCAGGGTCTTAGAAAGGTGTGTTAGTCACTGTTCTATCGCTATGAAGATACACTATGGCCAGGAAACTAATAAAAGAAAACATCTGACTGGGGACTTGCTTACAGTTTCAAAGGGTTAGTTTCTGACCATCATGGTGGGGAGCATGGTAGCAGATGTGGAGAAGCACCTGAGAGCTTACATCTGATCCACAAGTCTCAGAGGGACATGGAGCCTGGCATAGTCTTTTGAAACTTCAAAAGACCCCTAGTGAGACATCTGCTTCAACAAGTCATACCTCTCCCAGTAGTGCCATACCTTCTAATCTTTCCCAAAAGGTTCACCAAATGGGGATCAAGCCTTCAAACATGTGGACCTATGAGGTCTATTCTCACTCTAGCTACCATAAAGGGTAACAAACTATTCTTAAGGAAGATGTCAACTCTTTCTTATCTTGTAAAGACCTCGGGAAACCTGTTCAGTCAGAGTATGTATGGGCTTTTTGGGAGATAATGACTCTAATCTTTGAAGAAAATTGACAGTTTAGACTGGAATATTACAGTAAAAACTCAGACTTGTGTGAAGCGTGTTCTACACTTCTGATAATTTCTTTTTCTTTTTGTTTTTCATTTCTGGGAAAATATATTTCAAACATGCCAAGAACCAGCCTCAGGGATCCTGAGGAACAGGGGTGATTGGGAGATGCAAAAGAAATGACTTGAAGTCAAATGATAGGGTGCAAGCGGACAGCCTTGTAGTCTGCTTGAGATGGCTCCCCAGGCAGCTCTCTGTAGCTAGCGCTTGGCTCTGTAGTCTGCCTGAGATAGCTTCCTGTGAGAGGCAATCCTCTCACGTTAGAGACAATTCTAAAGGCTTTCTGGATAGCTCATGAGTTTTCCATCCAAAGTTAGAAAAGCTGCTAGAAACAAACTTGTGTTTCTCCTGCTTCAACCTCCTGAGTACTATGACTGTGTGTGTGATGTCACATTCACTCCTAAATGAATGAAGTACATAGTAAAACAGGACCACAAACAGAAAGATCATACATAGTCCAAGTAGGTTGGATTAATTGTGAACCCATTTGGGCATATTTTTGGTGAATTGGAGGGACAGATGACATATTTTCCCATGAAATAAAATAGTCAATTTAGATTTAATAAGGCAGTTATCTTCAGGTAATAAAAATTCAACTAACTTGCCATAACTATCTTGTTTAAAGTCAATTAAGAGCCTCATATTCCTCACTTGCTGCGTGAAATTTAATAGAACTTCAGTTAAGCATTTATTGCTTATTTAATTCAAAATTAAGTTAATCACCACAGTTAGTAACAACCACTGAGTATTTAATTAAGAGTCAGCAAACTATCTTATTAAGTCTAAATTAGATACAGAAAGGTCTTGTTTATCCTTCTCTGTCTCCTTGTGCCCCTCGCCCACCTCTTGCCCCCCTCTTGCCCCAGCTGCCCCTGAAGGGCACTAGATGTTCTCATGCCTTTCATTTTCTCATTTTTTCGTTTTCTTCCGGATGAGACTCCACTTGCATAAAGGACGAGACAAGGCAGGGGTCGTTATGGGACCTACAGGTTGACTTTCAGCTTCAGGGGTTGTTATGGGAACTACAGGTTGACTTTGAGCTTCAGGGGTCTTTATGGGAACTACAGGTTGACATTAAGCTTAGAAACTTTTCCATTTGATGCCTTTCCACTCTCCTTTTCAAGAATTACTGAGTGTCTCCTCTGTGTGAACCATTCTTTTAAACACTAAGGAGGAAACAGTGAAGGTCAGCTTGACATTTTAGGTTTTCTCATCTAATTTAGAGGAGCTGGTTCAGTTGAATCACAAAACAAGTATGGATGATAGTGAATAGGGCCTCTTGTTGGGTACTCAGGGGTATCCAGACAGGCTTCTGTCCTTAAGGAGGACATGCAGCCTAGAGTGGGAGACGCTGCATGAGAAGGTATCTTAGGATGAATGCTGTGAATCTTTTGAGTCTGTTTCCCAAACTACTAAGCTGTTCTCTGAATGCAGTATCTTTACCCTGAACTTTTCTGAATTTTTAGGAATCTTGCAGGATTGTTTCCCGTGGAAATATTTCCTGTCCCCCTTACCCCAATCAGAATATTTTGTAGGATTGGTGATTCGTTATAGAAATTATTTAATCCCAATCCGGGGTTTCTACCCTGCCTATGGCCATTTAGTTTCTGGGTAAAAGACACACATAACCTTTATATTCACAATAAGCCTTAATCAGCACAAGAGCTGGGCAGATATCTTATGCTATTAGAATCTCCTTTCCTATCGATAACCCTGAATTATTACTTACTATGTTTTATCTGGGCTGCTCTTAACTCTAATTGACCTGCTGTCAGGGCCATGGTTTCATTAATTTACTGAACCCATGGTGCCTTCTCCTCCTCCTTTCCCTTTTCCTCCCTCATGGTCTCTCCTTCGACACCCCAGCCCCTCCCTCCAGGCCTGGGATCCCTAAAACCTGCCTATGTCTCTTCTGCCCAGCTATTGGTAGAGTCTAGGCCTATGAGTGGCTTCTTATGTTTACAAACTTTTGTTGTGCAAACTTTGTTCCTTGATTTAAAACTATTGGTTAAATAAAATTGGCTACAGCCAGTTATTGGAGGGAATAGAGGTAGGTGGGTTTGGAGTGAGCTGTTTGGAGGAGGAGAGACCAGGGAGGGAAGGAGGACGATCAAGGGGGAGAGAGAGAGGAAACAGCACATATCTGGGGTACACTGCTGGGGAGTTAGCCAGGCCAGCAGTTAGAAGAGTAGGTTAGGGATTACCTCTCTCCCCCCAGTAATTGTCAAAGCCAAGTAAAATAACCATATTCTGAGTCTCATTTATTTGTAAGCTAGTTGCAGCTAAGCTTAAATTGGTAGTACTACAGTGATTTAGTTTGCCTTAGTAAAGCTGCTTTGGGTTATGGTACCTGTCTCCCAGCTCTCCTAGCCAAGGAGGAGTGTGCCTTCTCTCTAGTAGCTGAAGGATCAGATGTCCTGTTCTGGATGATGTCTGACTTCAGAAGCAATACTGATGCTGGTGTGAACTGCAGTCAGGTTTTCTTCACCGTGAGAGGTGGGTCTTAACGGACAAAGACTGGATAAGAACAGTAAGTTACAAGGAGCCAAGTGATCATTGAGCTGCCTGGGTAGAGATCTCTAACACAGGGACATACCTGAGATTAGTTCTTATTACAGCTTGAATCTGGGGGTGGGGGCGGCAAGGAGGCAAGAAACTATTTGGTATATAACTCTGCTTCGGGTCATGTTCTAACTGAGCAATCGCCATCTGCAGAAATGTCTTCTACAGGGCATTCTGATGCCCTGCCTGGGCAGAGCCTCATCCTTGAGAATCTGCAACCTGGCTTGAGCATCAGTCTTGACTCCTTGGAGGGCAGCTTCATTATTCAAGGTCACTTTCTATTGATTATGTTGCATAGCACTTCCCTCATCTTTCCATCCTCCCCAGCTTTTTTTGTTCTAGTGAATCAGTTTTTAATTTGTTTGATTGTTTTCATTTGAATCAAGCTATTCTTTCCTATATTCTGTCTTAGGCATCACCACAATAATTCTGCCAGTGTTCTTTCTAGTGGAAGCCAGCTGATAGGAAGTGCTAGATGGTACAGAGGTAATCTAGGAAATGTGATCCACTGCAGCTCTGAAGACATGGCCCCAGGATGCGTTTGCTCAGTCTCTGTACACTCTCCTCGTTTCCACACCTCTGTAGAAACAGGTATGGGAGAAGGAACTCAGAGACTTTGTTCCTCATTCTATTTTTGGGCGTGAATGTTCCCTTCTCTGAATCTGTTTACCTATCAATGAAATGTCAGCATTAGGCATGATGCATTGAAGTTTCATAGAAGTAGAAAGGACATATTTCATGTAGAAATTGTTGAGTTTTAACATCTACTAAGTCAGGCTGTGGTAAAGCTGCATTGTTTATCAGGCAACGATTTTTGAGCTCAGCATTCTGAGGAAACTTGTGTAGAGCATAGCTGCAGGCCCACACGGAGTAGGCAGACATTGCATGAGTTCCACTCTTCAGCGAGGTCTTCTGTACTCCAGCTTCTAGATTTATTTTATGTTTCTTTTGAGTTACCTGCCCTGAGTTTTCTTGTCTTCCACTCTCAGTCTTTTTGTTTCTTTCTCTGGCTTCTCTACATGGATGGTCTCTGCTTGGGACAAATGGCTGCAATTTTGGGCCAGGCTGAAGGAGGTCTAGGAGGTGGCCAGCCATTGATCTTTCAGAGGGATTATCAGTTCTTAAGAACCAATAGTTACTGAGCACTGTTGTTCAGTGAGTAGTGCTGGTTTTGTGCCTTCAGTATCTCATAGTGGAGGTAAGGAGAAAGCTTTTTTTTTTTTTTCTTCCAGATTGATCAAGTTATTGGTAGGTGCTCCAATGTCCTACGACTTTTCTTCCCCACCAAACAGAGTTTCTCTGTGTAACCTTGACTGCTCTGTAACTCAGTCCATAGACAAGGCTGACCTCCAACTCAACAGAGCCACCTGCCTCAGCCTCTTGAGTGCTGGGATTAAAGGTATGCACTACCATACCATGCATGCTCCCATGACTCTTAAGTAGCTAGCATTACAAACCCTGGAGCAAACCCTGGAAGATCAACCCAGTTTTCACTATCTTCTAGAACTGACACTTCAGCAATGCAGTACCATCAGGTGGCAGGCTGGAGATCGTACTGTGAACTAGGAATATAAGTTTTCTAGAACAATGTGCCAGAAAAGTCAGGGTTTGGGACAGGTGCTTTGATGTGAAAGGCCATTGATAATGCAGTTAGGTCTGGTTCTCCAGTAGAGATTTTCAGAATTTGCCTTAAGAATCTTTTTGTTGAGTATGAGTCTTAAGTGCAATAGTCACATTTCATTTCTTGTGATGATTTTTTTTTTTTTGAGATCTAGATAGGCCAGCCACTTGAAAATTCTGAAAGTGTTTGGGAAACATTTGTCTAAATATGACATGTGGAGGAGCAGAGTTTTCCTGAGCTAATCTGCCTAGATTTGCATCTGGCTCTTTACAAATGTCTCAGCTTGCTACTTTGTCTCTTTAGGTCTCTGCTCTTTTATCCACAGAATGAGAATCACTGTTGGCAGAATAAAGGAGGTCATCGTGTTAGGCGCCGTTGTTATGTCTTATCTCTGTGACGTCACATTACAGTGATTTGGAAAAGATGAGAGCCCACTTAGGTGAATGGGGCTCTTCTGTCATTATCTTCTCTCGGCAGATAAACTTACAGTTTTGTGGACAGGAAAACCGTGAGTCCTGTAGAGTGAATTTCCACACACTTAACCCCACTATTCCATAGTTTTGACATCTTACTTTGGTATTGGGTATTTGCTAAATCTAAGAGGCTGACAGCAGTACCCACCCATGAACCACATTCTGTACTCACTCTGTTGACTTCACCAGGTTCTGCACGAATTTCCTCTTCCCGTCCAAGATCCAGTCCTGGGTACCATGCTACATATAGTTCTCATTTCTCCTCATTCAAGAGCGGTTCTAATGCTTTCATTTTCTATTGTATTTAAAAGAAGATTTTTTATGGGAAAGTCTGGTATAGCCTGTGATGTCAGGAGAGTAAAGTAGGCTGGTAAGCATGGAGTGGATTTGGACCAGTTTTCCTCCTGCTCCTGTCTTTTCTCCTTTAAGGGACTAGGGGAAGGCAGCCCATGCCCTTAGTTTCAGAGGGAGGAGACAGACCCTAGAGGAGACAAAAAGAAGGTCCTAGGTATTCCTTGATTCCTGCTATTGAAGGACACCTAAAACCTCCCAGAAATCTGCGTTTGGATACAGGCTCTTTACCCTCTGTTTCCTAACTTTGAAACAGGCACAGTGACCTTCAATGCCTTACAAGAGTGACCCGCACAGTACAACAGTTTTACCTTGAGAGCTGTTTATATCAGCAACAGCTAACACACATTAAGTTCTCAAGTTATGTTTCCAAGAGAAGCCCTGAAAAGAGGGAACGGCCCCTAGAATTTAATTCAAGAAGGCTGGGGGAAGTTGATGAAAAAACCAGGAATGCTCATTCATAAGGAAGTCTGTGCTACACGGAGTGGAACCAGCATTTGAGCTGCTGATAAGCAGGAAGTACTGTCTGTTTTATTCCTGGAGGCTTTTATCATACAATACAACCTTATGTGGCAGCCTGATTTTCACACAAATTGGATCCCAAAACTTCTTACAGGAATTAAAAATACAAACTCGTGGGCAGTATGTGTTTTATAAATTACACAAAACAGAAGTGTAAAGACATGGCGTAGTAAGAACAGTGGAGCCTGCGGATGGGCACTAACTGGTACCTAGGGGAAGGCAGGGAGGAGACAGCAGCCGTGGCACAGGAGCCAGGATGCCTCAGCAGGCAGCAGATGCACAGTGCTGTCCCCAGAGTAAGGGGTCCTGCAGAGGCGAGTGGGGCCAGAGATGGGCGGAAGCTGAACTCCTGGGCAGCAAATTCTCTGTGTGTTTCTTGTCTTGCTGGTGACTGGAGCTGGCCGATTTGGGAACTTTCATGCCCTGCCTCTTTTATCTTTGTCCCAGCACGCCCTTAGTTTGGATTGCTCTTCCCCTTCACCACCCCTCTGAACCCAAACTGATCTTCAGGGTTCAGCATGGTAATACCATCTCCATGAAGTGAGCCATGATCCTGTGTATCTGCCCTACACAGGAAGTAGTCTTTTCTTATCTCCATGGCCTTTTTCTTTACCACTGGGCGCTGTCTGTCGTGTATTGTAGTTGCCCATTGACCTGACTCAGTTGGCTTTTCCATTCTCTAGAATGTTCATTCCTGCCTGGAGTTGGGAGGATAGACAGTATACATTTGAAGGATGGATGCATGCATGCATGGACAGATACAAGGGTTGGTGGACAGATGAGTAGGTTTAATGACGCTCATATTAAACTCAAACCTAGTTCTTTTAGGCTAGGGTTTTAACTTGTTCATATCTATATCTTCTAGTACCACAGTAGCAAGTTGTTTGTTCGTTCATTCATTCATTTGTTCATTCATTTGTTCATTCATTCATTCATTCATTCATTCATTCATTCATTCCATGGTCATTTTAGGTAGTGGGTCAAGAGTTGTGGGACTTACCAATCCATAGTATTTTTGTGGTATTTTATAATTTAAAGCTTTGTCTAGATTGTTCTATTCTTTTTTTGTTTATTTTTAGATATTATTATGAAGCCCAGGCTGGCCTTGAACTCATTATGTAGCTGAATCCAGCCTTGAACTCATTATGTATCTGAATCCAGCCTTGAACTCTCATCTTCCTGCCTCTTTCTCCCTAATGTGTGCTTTACAGGAGTACACTGCCATGTCCTCCTTGGATTATTTTATTGTTTTGATACCAAACAAGAAATTATTTGTTATGCATGTATCTCTGGCATAAAAAACACATGCTCTAACTTATTCTAGTGGGTCTGTATTAAAAAAGAGACACTTGGTTCACAAAGTCCTATTTATCAGGTTTTAGAGTAATTCCTTATTGACACTCCCCAGGAATACACTCCCTATCATGTTTTCTTTAAAGATTGTGCCTGATGCCCATGTTTAAAAGGCTGATCCTCCTTCTTCATGTTTTGAGTTTTCTTTTTAAGTACAGTGACAGAGTATGTACCGCTGAGGTGGTAAGTGGAATAAAGTTCCCTGGAGGAAACTGATTCTGTCTTATGGTCCTCCATATTAATCACAGGAGGAAGCTGTCAGACTTGATCATGTGAACTACCCAGCTGCTGACATTCATGACAGATCAAAGTCAGAGTGGAGGGATTGTGTGTGTGTGTGTGTGTGTGTTTATGTCTGTAAGTGTGTGATGTGTGAGTATGTGTGTGTGTGTATGCATGTATTTGTGCATGTGTGTGCTTGTGTGTATGTATGTGTGTGTATGTGTGTAAAATGTGTGTGATGTGTGTATATATGTGTAATGTGTAAGTGTGAGGTGTGTGTGTGAGGTGTGTGTGATGTATGTGATGTTTGAGCATGTGTGTGGTGTGATGTGTGTGTGTGTGATATATTTGTGTGTATGCATTTATGTATGTGTGTGTGTGTGGGGAGGTGCAGGGGTGGTGGTGGTGCCAAACCATGTAAGGAAGCTTCAGGCACTTTGAGTGGTAGAGCTGTTCTTACCCTGTGGTTCTCAGAGCAGGTGCACTGGTGGATTTGGTGGGTTCTCCCCACCTTTCCAGAGCCTCTAACAAGACAGTTAGGATTTCATATATTTGGATTTCTAACAAGGTCATGGACACTGACAATGCTGATGAGAATTGCTGATTGAATCCAGCTTCTGGTCCCTCACCCTTCGTTATTAAAAATGAATAGGTGGAGAGAATAGACTGTGAAGTTTTGTGGAACGGACTGGCCTGCCAGGTCAGATACAGTCAAACCCCAAGTGCTGGCTCTAGACCACGCCCTACTGTTAACAGCAGTAGTCAGGCAGTGATACCAGTCCTAGCTCTACCTCAGAGTCAAGTCAGTTCCATTAACTTTACCGGGCCTGGTTGTCTTTTCAGGCCCTTCTGTTTGGTTCTCTAACTAAGTGTTTACATGGATTTACCCAGCATTTGTTGGCCATTGGTGTGCATTAGAGTTTATGGTCAGACTAAAGGTTATACAGCACCAATTATTTAGCAGAGACTATGGGTCAAAATATTAGTAATGAGTTTTGCAATTTCTAACTTAACCGCAAGGGTAGTCTTACCCTCATATGGGTGTAGATGGAGGCCTAGGCAGGTTCCTTCCCTTACTGTGCACTAGTCCCCTCTAATATTTGGAGCCACCTCCTCTGGAGAGGTGGTTTCATGGAAGATGCAGCTGGAGGAGGCAGCTAGGATTTAATACAGTCCGCACAGAATTAGGAATTAAGTGAGCTGGGATCAAGCTGAGGTGTGGTCCTTGATAAGTACTCCTCTACCCTGTAATTTGAAGTGGGCAAACATAGAGACCAGACAGTAGAACAGAAAACAAGGTGCAGGATGGGAAGTGGGGGGACATAGGAATCTTAACCCTTTGACCCTTAGCTTTTTAATGGCTGAGCTGTCTTTGGGTGTCACTAGATCCTGAGTACCAGACTGATGTGGAATTATCCCAATAGAGAAGGATCCTGGTAGAAGGCCTGGGCACCCAAAGCTTGGCAGCCAGACCTGGGGGTGGTCCACTGACAGGTGAGTGGGTGGCCCAGCCCAAGGAGAGGCTTGCTCCAAATTCAAGAAAGGAAGTCTCTTTTCCATGGCAAGGCTGCTGCTAGAGAGTGAAGGTTCCTTGAAGTGAGGTCATATTAGCTGTGCACTATAGTGGAGGCAGCTGCTATAGACTGGGGCCATGAGAAACATCTCTGGTTCTGAGTCCTAGACTGTTGGTAGGTAACAGGAAGTTAGGTGGTTCAGATCCATAATGACTTTGGCACCTTGATTTCTGAGTGCTTGGGCTACTTAGTTATTATTGACCTGACAGAAACTAGAGACACCTGGAAAGGAGCCTCAACTGAAGAATTACCTCCATCAGACTGTGGACACTTCTCTGAGTCATTTTCTTGAGTGCTAACTGATGGATGAAGGTCTAGCCCACTGTGGGTAGTGCCATCTTGAGCAGGTGGTCATGGAGTATATAAGAAAGGTGGCTTATTAACCATGAACTCTGGTGCATGCTAGTAAGCATGTTTCTACATGGTTCTGGCCTCCAGATTCCTGCTTTATCTCCTGTCCTGACTTTTCCCAATGACCGTGTCTAGTCTTCGATGTGGTAAACCTTTTCCTCCCCAGCTGGCTTTGGTTAGTGATTTATGACAGCAGCCGAGAAGCTGAGTAGGACATCACCTTTAGCAGTGAAGGGATTGTACTAGAAAGATTGGCTGTGAATACTGTGTCCTTTGTGAGGGATTTAGGAGCAAAGGTAGCCCTAGTAGTTGGCTAGAAGTTGGGAATACGGAGGAACACAAGGTGTCCCAGGAACTTCAGCTTCCTCATGTGTAAAGTGAGTGTGTGGTGATAGTGATTGTACTGATGTTGATACTGTTTGGGCTGAAGATTGAAGAATTTAGCTGTGAAGACACTTCATGTTTATAAAACCCCAGGATGCTCCAACTGCATGAACGTACCAGAGAGCTGGGGAGGATTCTGAGATAGACAGAAGGAGCTGTGCCAGCGATTCTTTTTTTTTTTTTGATATTTTATTTATTTAATACAGATGTCATCCCCTTTCCCCATTTTCCCTCCCTAGAACGCCCTATCCTATACCCCCTCTTACTTTATGCTTTTATACCATTTTGATTACATGCATGTATTAAGGTCAGTTCTAGGTTGAGGGTCTAGCAATACAATAGATGCAAATAGTCAAGGAACAAGCAATGCAATAAACACAAATAGTCAAAGAATAAACAAGGCAGTAAACACAATTACGTGAACACTCCCATGATCACTGTTTCTAAAGGCTTATCAGGATGACCAAAGTATCTGAGCCTACTTCCCTGTCCTAGCCCAAGGTCATTTTCATGTCTGAAGTCTACTTCTTTGTTCTAGCCTAATATTTAGATTCCTGCCTGAGATTACTTCTTTTTTCTAGCCTAAGATTTAGATTCCTACCTGAAATTACTTCTTTGTTCTAGTCTAATGTCAGATTCTTGCTTGTAGCCTACTCCCTTGTCCTTGGGCAATGTCATATTCCTGCCAAGCAGCCTATTTCCTTGTCCTTGGCCCATGTCAGCTTCTTGCCAGGCAGCCCCAAAGGCTCTCCAACTCTCCCCCTTTTTTATTTCGTTAACAAGACTGAGCCTGTCTTAGGTCGTTCTGACAAGAATGCCTTCCTTACCCATCATGGAATATGCATTATCAAAAGCAATGCATCTCTGTCATAGGTTGATAAGACTCTGTTCAGAATATTACCTGTCCTTGGCTGACCAGCCTATTAACTTAATAACTCTGTCTGGGGGTTCATTTTCAGATTCAAGCCATGTACTTTGACTGCCTACATGTTGATGTTGTTAAAGATAAGCTTTAACATGATGAGCAGGAATAAGGACAATAAGGGCTAGCCTTATCAAGCTATATATGCCGTTCCTGAGGTTTGACCAAAATGGAAATACTGATCTCAGGCCATGGATAATTTTATCGGCATTATCTGCAGCATCAAAGCTCAACAGAGCAGCATTTTTTAAATTCATAATCTCACTATGCAAAATTAAAACATCCAGAGAGGTGTTAGGATTATGCCAAATATCCTACAGTTGTCTTTAAACTTTTTTCCTAATTATAATGACAATTATTGTGAATTTCAAAAGTAACACTACTCCAATGATATTTGTCATGATACTTGGGATGGCTCCTAACTCTTGAACCCTGAACCTCCTTCAGATAATTTTAATGGGTTGTAGAGCATCATCTGTTGTTCCAGATACCTATATAAATCCTTTTGTACACTCAAAACATTAGTAATATTTTTTTGCTAGATGGTTAACAAAAATAGTTGTCTTAACTCCTTGTGTCGATGCTATTGCAGAAGCAGTGGTGCTAGCAATTAATGAAATTAAAACTGTTATACCAGCAATAATCAAGCCCATTACCCTCTTGTTTTTGCTTAAAGCCTAACTCACTTCTTACAGCACTTTCAAGCTTTTTTCAGCGAATCAAGGTTTTCTAATACTCAGGGCAGTAAGACAAAAGCTTGTTGATAGACCCCCGTAACAGACATGCCAGGTTTCAACACACTAACACAATTGGAAATTATACAGTCAGTCCAACTTACAATAAATACTGTAGAAGAGACAAAACCAATTTTAGCCTGATGATTGATAGAGCCTTAAAACATGCACTAACCCTTGTTTGAAATCCAGATCCTGTCCCAACTTTATCTCTTTCTATCGTAACATCATTGTGAGCTGCAGTTAACTTCCAAATATGTCTCTGACAAAGTCCAGATCCAGTCTTCCAAAAGTAGACTGTTATTTCCAATATTGGATTGATTTTTAGACCAGTACATGATTGAATCCTAATATCTGGTGACCTTTAAGAAGAATACAAGAGACATTATTATTTCTCTTTTTGATTTTCTATCCCACAAGGTCTAAAAATTTGAGGCAAGGCAGCTTGTCCCATCTGGGATATAGTCAAGCAAACGTGGGTCAGGAACATAGGTCTAATACAGCTCCCCAGTCACCCTTGTCAGGGCTCTCAGGTTGGCATTATTCTTTGTCTCAGCAACAATATGTCTCACCAATCTTTTTAAAGTTCCATGGGCCTCTTCCACAATACCTTGTCCTTGAAGATTATATGAAATCACTGTAATAAATTGTTGACAAAAATATCTCGACTGCTCGACTACAATTGCCAGACCCATTATCTGTTTTTTTTATTGGATATTTTATTTATTTACCTTTCAATGTTATCCCCTCTCACATTCCCCCCCCCAAACCCCTTATCCCATCCTCCCTCCTCCTGCTTCTATGAGGGTGTGCTCCCACCATCCACCCATTCCTGCCTCGCTTGTGCAGGGGATTCTAGAACACCTATCTGGAGAGGACTTTGAGGGCTGCTGTCTAAGATGGGACAGTGGCCCTGGGATCATGACTATGGACTCTGGTGGCATAGTTGGGTCCATGTAAAGTGTGTGAAACTCCTGCCCATTGCTACAAAGTCTTTCTTGTCCATATATTTCTCTTTGCTGCATGGATGGACCCGAGAGACTCAAAACGTGACACTTGGTTTATAAATATGAGAAGTCTGTAACCGTTGTGCTCTCACTCTAGTATGTTGTCTGTTGGACTGTGAAGGAATCCCTGGGGTTTCTAGGTGCTCTTGTTATCTGGAATCTAGACCTCAGTAGTTCACCTTACTTCATAGGTCAGGGCATGATTGCCCATTGGGAACATGGCTCTCCTCGAGGTCACTGCACTGCATAAGAAGTACCTCTCACCATTTTTCTTTGTCTTTCATGGTCTTTGTGCTCCTCATGCTGAGACCATCATAGACTGGTGGGGTGTGTCTCCCCTTTCTCTGTTGCCAGGAGCTATGCCATGAACCGTGTTGGTGGCTGGCCGCTCATTTTCCTAGGGTGTTGGAATCTCTCTTTTTTGAAGTCACAACAGAAGGCAACATCATCTTATTCCCACAGTGTCTTCTGCCCATTCTCAATTTCTTTTCCTTGGTTGACACTGTATTCCTAGCCACCATTTAAGTCTCTCATTCCCTTGACTCCCAGTCACACTGTTGGCTAAGTGGGAAGCTAAAAGAGGTTTTTATTACTTTTTAAAGAGAAACAGTCTACTTGTTGAACAGTAAGGACACTTGTTGACCCCATCTTTTTTGTCGGTCATTCCAGAGACTGAATACAGATGTATAGAGTATCATTTCTGCCTGGATAGGAGGTTGTGTCCAGCACAGGGAGGGAACAGACATGCAAGCATGAGCCAGTGTTGAAGTACTGTTATATGGTTGTGTATGTATATGGTTGTGCAGTATGTGGAAGAAGTTGCCCAGTAGTTGAAAGAGTCCATTCATATTGTAGCTTAGTGGTGATATGGGCATGTGACAAGTTAGGCTGGGGAGAGGCAGAGGCAGAGATATTGAGATAGATTGAGATTTTGAAAACATTGATGTGGGTCCTACTTATTCAGATCCTTCCTCATTTCCTAATTTACCACCCCCATGGCCATCCATTTAGTCTTCAGCAGTCAATTGCTTCGTATTGTCTGACTGTAGCTTCTGTATTCAGTTTATTTACATTATCCCTAAGGGCAGCCCTCCATCAGAGCTCTGTTCCTCTTTGCAGGCCCTGTACTCACCTCTCTAGTTCTCTTTCTCCCTTATTCTGTCTTGGAGGGTTGTCTACACCTACTTTGCTGTAGTTCCCTGAGAATCCAGAGCTCCTCCCTTCTGGGGTACCCACATGTGGGCCACTCTTGTTTGCCTGATACATTTTCTGCTCTTACACTCCCTTGCTCTTACACTTCCATTTAAAGCCCTCTTGAGAGGCCCGAGTGTCTCCTGCCAGCAGCATTCCTTCTGCCTTACTGGAACCCTCTTCATATCCTGCTAGGAATCCAGTCATGAGTGGGCATCCGCAGCCTCTCCTCAGCCGTCTGTCTCCACTAAGACTGTGCCCTCCGGCTGTGAGAAGTGACATGGTGGCCTCATTTCACCTCACAGAGACCAGCAATTCCATCCTAGCATCTTTCCTCTGCTCCCTTGAGGGGACCTTTTCCTCTTCTACTTTTCCTGATTCTGTCTTGATTCTACAGCTGGACAATGACACCCTCAGGCTGTTGTCTCCTTTGTTTGGTACCTATGCATAGCAATCACAAGGAACCAACTGCTGTCTGTCTTCAGGAGGAGGCCAGAATTGTCTTTTAGAAATGCTTGGACAATAATATTTTTACTTCGGTACACAAATATATGTCTGGCCTTGTCAGAAGAAAATTAAGAAGAATCATTTGTGAGTGGGAATGAGCCCAAGACACTTAGTTCTCTTCGGCCCTGCCCTGTGTACCTCAATTCTGGTGTGATTAAGGGCACTTGAGACTTCTAGCTGACTTCCTGTCTTCGGCTTCACCATCTTGCTTAGCTTGGGGTCAGATACAACACTCATCATACCTTACTTCTGCCCTCTTCTGCCCTTGCCCTGGTGCCAAGATTTCCCCTTGCTCTTGGCACTTGTACTCCTGCTTTGTTCCCCACCCTCATCCCTGTTGTCCCATTGTATTGCAAGCCTGTGTGTATTCCTATGGTGCCTTGAAGGCCCAAGGGACTGCCTCTTCCTTCTGTCTGGTAAATGCCTGCTCATTCCTCAAAGCACAGCACAGATGTGTTCTCCCCCTTCTTGAGTGTCATCTAACTCCCCCAGGAAAGAATGAAAGCAAAAACAAGCCCCAAAAGTTTTGTTATGCAGTGTATTTTTTTTTGTAATAAAAGTAGTACCACATGCTCATAATAGAAAAATTAAAAAACAAAACCATATAAAGAAAATGAAAATCACTCATAAATAAATTCATGTTTTAATGACAAGCATTGTTTATGTTTTTAACATTGTTTTGTGGTCATTTTTATTACATTTTACACTTCTGTGTTATACTAATTTCAGTCTTACTGAATGCATGGCTTTTTGCCTCAGTCGTGTGCGAATACCTTCTCATGACATGAAGGAGCCTTCATATATGTGATAACTGCAGATTTTGCCATCATAAGAGAGTATGATGATTTGTTTTCTACCACTAAACAGCATTGTGGTAAACTCCGGTGTTAAGTTATTATCAGTGGTGTGTTTTCTAAGTTAGATTATTAGGAGGTACACTAAATCACATGAAGGTCAAGAGTTGTTTTGACCCTTAATTTCAAGAGAAATTTGTGGTCACTGGAAAAAGTTAGAAATATCTGCGAATATACAGGAGGGAAATAAAAACCACCTGTAGCTACTTGTAGTCACTAATATGAAATTTGATCTTAATTGAATCTGTGTATTTCCTCTCTTTTTACCCAAGGAGTCCTAAGATATTCTTCAGGCTCGATGTATCTATGTAGCCCTGGCTGTCCTGGAACATGCTCCATAGACCAGGGTGGCGTTAGATCCTCAGAGGTCTGCCTGCCTCTGCCTCCTCAGTACTCCAGTTCTAGGATGAAATGAGCATACACCACCATGCCTGGATTCTCCTCTTAATCTTCGTCTTTCTTTTCAGTTCTTTTAAAAAATGTACTTTTCTTGGGGGAATAGATCTATACATACCGTTTGTGAATCTTGTTCTTAGACATGAGGCTGTTAGCCGTGCTGTGAGTGAGGGCTGGGGACACCTCTCCCTCCTGTAGCACCTTGAGGGGTTCTTTATAGAGAACTCCACTCAGGTGAAGTCAGGATTTTTGCTTGACTGTGCACTACAAAAGAATTTCAGGATGAGTCACTGTGAGGCAAAGTTGGGTTTCATTAAGATATTTTAAGCATAGATTCAAGCATGGGTGTTAACACACACTCAAGTGTAAGTGTGGGCTATTCAAGACAGCCATTTTAGCATCTTGGGAACAGCTGTACTATAATCGATGGTTTCTAGTACACCCCTTTTCTATCCTTGTTTTCTGTCCTCCTCCCCCACCCCACTCTGGTAAATGAGATCACAGTGCTTCCTGGGGAGCTTTGGGTAGGATTACATCCTGAAACCAAGGGTTACTAAGGTTGCACAAGGGTCTTAATGCTTGTCTTTTACTGAAAATGGAGTTTATAGTCACACTTGGCTCCTGGGAAATACACAGTGAAGGATGCTGTGAGAAGAGAATGGCCAAACTTGGTCATAAAATGCTTAGGCCTTAAGCATGCAATTTTAGTGTCTTGGAGATAGCTCTGCAGGAAGGAAGGCTGTCTCTATGCTGACTATCACCACAGCAGACTTTGTTAATTGTGCTGGAATTCTTGACTTTTAACTGGTTAGAGGTTTCAACAGACTTCTGGGTGATGGACTCCTCTCTTGTCTTTCTTGCCTCAGGACCATTCTGTACTTAATGTTTTGTAATTGCTTTCTTTTGCAATTTAACTACGTCATCATGGCGCCTCATGGTTTTATTTCATGCTGGCCAAGTATAATGAATAGCTCCCTCCTGGGGTGGCCACATTATCTTGATCTCTGAAACAGACCTTCAAGCACCTTTGACTGAATTCCTTCACCGAGTTACCTCTTTTCTGTTATCTCTGGTTTTCCACCCCTGCACATTCCCTGAGTGAAACTTAGATGCCTAGCAAATCTGTGTAGGAAGGATGTCTTAGGCTTCAGGTTTACCTCTGTCAAATGCTTGTGTTCAGTATTTTGCTGTCAAGATCTGATTCTTGGGAATAGCCCAGTGGACTAATGTTGTCTTGGACCTGTTAGAAATGCAGCCCTGTACCAGCATCTGCAACTTAACCATACCTCATCACGCCTCAAGTGCTACATATGCGAATGACACTTGCAGAGTAGCATGGGGCCAACCTCCTTCTGTCGGGCATTTACTTATTTGCAAATATCCCTTCCCCATTCTTCCAAGGCTAGATCTCCTATGAGTGAACCACTCCTTTTCACTAATGAAGGAATCCGTTGGGAAGTCCTCACAGTTGGTGACTACTGTTTTTTCTGTCAGAGTAGTGGTGGTGGTGTGACAGTGCTCGAAGCTGTCACTTAATTTGAGGGGATGTAGTGATCTGTAAGGATTGCAGTTCTTAAGTTTCCCAATCAATTCTAACTATGGTCTTGATTCAGAATCTCTGAGAAACAGGTATGGCCATTCAGAAGTGTGCCTTAGTATTTCTGCTGAGCTGGTTAAAGGACAGTCATTCTTGATCAGTATTCTATTGTACAAGTAGGAAAAGTTAGGCCCGTAGGGGCCATTGCATCCCAAGGTCACGAGGATTTTAACAGCAAAGCTAGAACTAGATCCTGTGCCATTGGCTGCAGTGCAGTTCGGATCACTGGAACTGTTTGCCAGCCTTTTGCCTTGATGTGGAAGAAGAGCCCTTGCCTTTAGTATTCCAAGCCTGATGTGTGGAAATGCTGCAGGTAACTTCGTAGTCATGGTTGCAGAGGTTTGAGCAATGCTGACTTAGGCAGCTGACCCGGATACTTGCTGTAGCACCCAAGCCCTCCTTGGCCTCTGTGCTTTGGAGAACAGCACCCTGAATGGCAGGGGCAAGGAAGTCATGTTCTTCCTGCTGTTTCTCTGTGGCTCTGCTTGCTTCCATGTCAGAGATTATAGTGGGAACCCCAGACAACCTTTTGTTTCTGGTCTGTCATGTCTAGTCAGTAGTAAAGAAAAGGGGATATTGGCCAAGGCTTTCCGTGAGACATCTCATGGAAGGACTTGCGGATTTCACAGAGGCCAAGGGTGTTATTAGCACTTTGATTGCGTGGCAGGCTGGAATGGGAAACAGGAATAGAACTAATTACCATGATAGCTGCCATTTATTGAGTGCTCACTCTGCCAGGCAGTCTGCCTGCATCATTTCCCTTAATCCTGTAATAGCCATGAGGGAGGGGATGGGGTGGCTAGTAACTTCCTCAGTGGTCAGCTGGGAGGTGAACTCTGTTCTGCTCAATTTCAAAGTCATGATACTCTGCCTCTCTGGCTGCACTCATCGGTTCTTAGCTGCCACTCCTAGGGATTTAGCCGAAAGCCTGCAGAGATAGATTGAACTCAGAGAATAGTGGTGTGATGAGAGCTGTCAGAAAATGCAGTATACTGTATGAAGTAGTAAAAGACGCTGTTCATTGGAGGAACTCAGGTATATTGTGGGTTTTAACATGTATTCTTTTACTGGACAATGCATCCATGGAGCAATAATAGCTAAAATATATAGGCTGAACATGGGGGAGCATAGAAGTATTTTGTTTGGGCACCCCTAAGAGCCGTGGTGTCAATGGTTGCTGGTTACCTGTGATGTAGTGATAGGTTCTCAGTGTTCCAGAATTCAGAGCTTTAGCACGTGAACACTTCCTGTTCAGGAAGGCATGGTTAACATTTATCCCAGTGGAAGATAATAAAACTGTCCAGTGCCAGAGAGTATTAAGAAATTGTGAGTCCGTGTATGTGTGTATGTATATTTATATATATGTATGTGTGTGGTTATGTGTGTGTGTTTTTGTATATGTGTGTATGTATGTGTGTGTGTGTATATATATATATATATGTATGTTTGTGATTATATGTGTATGTATATTTGTATATGTGTGTATGTATGTGTTAGTGTGTATGCATGTGTGTATGTGTGCGTATGTATGTGTTAGTGTGTATGTATATGTATGTGGGTGCATGAGTGTGGGTGTGTTTGCATGTATGTATGTATGTATGTATGTATGTGTGCAATGTGTGTGTGTTCAATGAGGAGAGAGTTTATTGTAATTATTTTTTTAACATTGCTCACACATTGGCTTTGAAGGTTGTGTGGCACTAGTTGAGGTTGTAGAATGATGTCACTGAGCCAGTAATACTTAGTGGGCCCATGGGAAGACTCTTGCCGAGTAAGTTTTCAGCTTCTTAGCTAACATGGCTGTGTTCAACTGCCCTGCTGATGGTGAAAGAAAAAACAGGCTTCCCCCTTTCTAGTTCAGGTATTGCCATGTGGTTCCTGTGGTAGACAAAGCAGTGAGGGCTGACTGAGGAGGAGTCATCAGAATCAGCCTGAAGGAGAGCTTGGGTAGGGCTGGCTGGGAGGGTACCATGTAGGTAAGGCAAGACATCCAGATAGGGAGATGCATTCAGATGGATTGCTGGCTGTTCAGCTGTTGGGTGTTCCCAGGTACACATGGGTGTAAACTTTGGGAATTGCTACAAGGGAAGTCTGTAAGAATGATGCTTTGAGCTTTGAGAAGGGCTTGCCCAGGGCCATCACCTTACTTTCTCGCTGTTCTCGAATGATACCTTCCTTTTCACTGCCTTAATTGCAGAGGGGAAAAGACTTGGATGTTTGAGTCAGAGAGGACTGCCTTGAAATTTGTCAGTACCTCACAGTCTTAACCTTGAGAAAGATGATTCTATCCTCTGAGCTAGAAAATATACAGCTTACCCTCTAGGACATGGGCTGCAGCGGTGGTGATAACATGGAACAGAAATCATGTTGAGGCCTCTGAAATAGCTCAGATGGTAGGATGCTTGCTGGGCAAGCATGGTAGCATGGGCTCTGTCCCCAGAGCTTTCACAGACACAAAGCTCACGTGGTCCTGCACTCAAGTAAGATCAGCATTAGTGAGGCAAGGACATGTGGCTCCCTGGGGCATATCATAGACTGTATGGCCTACTTAGTGAGTTCCAGGCCATTGAGAAACCTTGTCTCAAATGTGGGTGGCAGTTAGGAAAGGCACCTGAGGTGGTCCTGCACCGTGCTCTGGCCTGCACACATTCACGTATATACGCTACACCTGCGTGACCAGGCACTACATACATGTAAAGAATCCATGTGGAGCAGAGCGGTGACATATGCAGTAAGACCTGAACTAGGAGGCTGACGTGTGAATCAGGGAGGCAGACATTCATCTTCTCTCCTGCTTTCAGTCTACCCATGTGGGTAGTTCTCCTTGTTTTCTTGGTACCCCACATGTTGCTGACTTTGTGTCTTACTCAAATACTTTTTACTTCTAGTTTGTTAGTTTTTTCCTCGTAGGAATCAAGTCATTTCTGTTGGCTCAGATCAAGTCTCTGGGTGATTACTGGGGTCTCTCAGGCTCTCCACCAGGCAATGGTTGCCTTCTATCCAATCATGGATTGAACACTTTTTACTTGGTGCCATCTTGCCTGTAAGCCGCTGGAGGTCAGAGTTCAGGTATGACTCGTTGCTGAGCAGAACACTGTGCACACAGTCAGGTTCTTGCAAAAGGCACTGATAGGATTATAGAGACAAGAAGATGAGCTGACGGTCGGTGTTCATTCCCTTGGCTTCAGAAACTTGGGAGAAGTAAAGACGGTTCAGGAGTGGATGTCAGGCCTGTGGGTACCGGTTTCTCATTCAGGGTGCAGGGAGTGACTGCCTGGAGCTGCAGATCCTTGAGACTTACCTCCTCAGGCCTAAATCTGCCTCCTTTAATTACATCCTTTCCAGGGAACAGGAGTCCTTGTTGTCTGCCCTGAAGTTGCTAAATATAGCTCCAACCTCAGGGCCTCGTGTGCTTCTGGGCCACAGCTCTGCAGTCTGTGCTGGCTGCTGATTCCCGGCTTTCCTCAGGGATTCTTTACATTTTAACGTTTTCATTGGGGACACCTTTGTGCTTTGAAGCCCGCCGAGAGAGTTGAAGGGCAAAAAAGTATTTAAAACTATACAGGAAGATGACAAGTTTGGGGAGCAGAGAAGAAGGGGAAAGTTTTAAATGAAGGCCAAATGACTTATACATGGAACCCATTGTCACTGAGTGATCTCAAAAGATGACAGTGACATTTTGTTACCATTTTCCCAGAAAGCCTCCAGTCTTTCCTTTCTTTTCTTTTCTTTCTTTCTTTCTTTCTTTCTTTCTTTCTTTCTTTCTTTCTTTCTTTCTTTTAAATGAACTCTTAGCCATGGCATTTTGAAACTTTGTTGTTATTAAATATATTTAACATAAATATTAAATATATCTAAACAGCAACTATTTTAAAACATCTATTAGTGTGTGTGTGTGTGTGTGTGTGTGTGTGTGTGTGTGTGTGTGTGTGTTGCATATGGAGGTCAGAGGACAACTTTGGGGAGTCAGTTCTCTTCTTTGATATGTGTTTGGGATTCCAATACAGGCCATCAGGTTTGGTGTCAGTACCTTCAGCCCTTGAGCCTTCTTGCCAACCCAAGCAATTGCTTTTCACCTTCAGGTACTTTTAGTCTCTGTCTCTATCTCTTCTTCTTCATTTTGTGTTTTTCTGAAATGGGATCTCTCTACATACCCCAGATGACCTCGAACTCACTCTGTAAACCAAGCTGACCTCAAACTCACCCACCTGCTTCTGCCTCTCAAGTACTGGGATTAAAAGCATGCAACACCACTGCCCAGGTTCTTTTCCTTTAATGCTCACCATTTAAAATAAAAACACAACCCAGCAGTATTTATGGTAAGATAAAGACTTCTTGTGCTCTTTCTTCCCAACACTCTCATTCCAATAATCAGGAACTTGCACCCAGTTTTAACTTTCTTGTGTTTACTGTCATTTCTGGGAAAAATGTATTCCTATCTTTATTTCCTGAGATTAGTATAAAATATGCTTATTGAGTTTGTTCTGTTACAGACAAGGATTAGCTTATTTATAGCCAGTTCACACGTGTGTGTCCCTTTCCTCACCCTTTGCTCTTAGCATAGGCTGTGTTTGACCTCTTTCCCCTGTAAGCTTATGTCATCTGCAGAAAGCAGACTGCTGAGTCAGCTCTCCTCCTGTCTACACAGAGCCTTGGGCAGCGCTGTTGACTTTCACCCTCTAGTTTACCTTTGAACTTCTCAGTAAGGATTTCACCTTAAGGACCTCAAAGGGTTGTAATGGATTGCCCGTGCACTTACATATAGTTTGCAACAATGTCTAAGTCTTCTGTGCTCTGCCTGTGGCTTGTATTGAGGTGAAAACAGCACCATAGACGTTCTATATAGGTGACATTGGTGTGTACTGGGGCTAATGCATGTTCTGTGTCCCCATCTCTGGCTCTGGTTTAGGGTTCTGAAGTCATGACCTTTAAGCCACTCACATGGAACTAAAATTTTCATAACATCAAAATCTAGCTTTCTCTAGTTTTTCAAAATCACCCTCAATTTTGGTTTTAATTCTACAGTGAACCTGTTGGTTACAATGATGTATTTTTTTCTGTCAGTTTGAGGTTTGTTTCTTTTGTTGGGGTAAGCAAGCCTAAGCACTCTCTCCGCCTCCTTTCTGTTTTGTTTTTCTCATTGTTCCTTCTTCCTGTCCACCCACCTATGGATATTGTCTTCCTGTGGCACATTTCTACCATGCTTTCTGAAGGATGGAGACCACCCCTCCTCCATGCCCCCCCGCAATCGATTCTGATTTTCTTGTGTTGTGCCTTTTCTTGGGGAGGTGTATAAAGATGTCTGTTCACTTCACATCATGCTGACGGCAGACCAAAGCAATAATTCCACCCAAAGCTAGATGAGTGAGTGCTCAGTTTATTGATGGGCTTAAGTGTACCTGCTTCCCTCCCACTGCACCATGGGAAAGTTCACGAAGACTCATCCCTAGAGCTTCCTGCCAGCTTGTAGGCATCACTACTACAGAGTCTTCTAGTGCCCAGAGCTTGTTTACTGTTTATATACCTCTGATCAGTGGCTTCCTGAATCTGCTAATAGTTTCTGAGATTTCGGAGCCTTGTAAGTTTCCCTGAGTCTTGTGAGTCCTCAGTTTTCCTGAGTTTTAAGAGCTTCTTTCTTCCTTCCAGTAGGGAATAGTTCAATTTGGAGGAAATAGTGGTATGACATCTCCCTTTTTCATAGGGGAAGAAACCCTAAAACAACCAG
The DNA here is from genome assembly GCF_004785775.1 of Grammomys surdaster. NCBI lineage: Eukaryota > Metazoa > Chordata > Mammalia > Rodentia > Muridae > Grammomys > Grammomys surdaster. The sequence goes on along the minus strand of NW_021605585.1, from coordinate 2,139,568 downwards.
GCTCACCTTACCCGGTGAGGGTCCTGCACATACCACATCTCCTTTTATCTAAACACCATTGTCTTATCGTCTAGACTGTCACTGCGGTAGCCTTCTGTCCATCTTGAGTTGTATGATGATGTTTTCAAAGGAAGATATACTAAGGCAGTATTTACCAGCTTTTCTTAAACTTGTTTGTATTAAGCAGCTTCATCTGCTTCTCCCTTCTGCTTACTTAACTTACAGTTCTCATGGAGTTTACCCTGGCCATCCACCTGCCACGCTGTGGGGAATGGCACTGTGTGGATGGCTGTGCTGCTTCTTGCATATTGTTGAATAAGGGTTGTTGATCATCAAGCACGCTGTTATGGAGAGCCATCTCCATGCAGAGAGCTCTGCCTTTGCTTTATTTCATGAAGGTGCCATTACCATCATGTCTGGGTACCAGTCTAACTCAGTGCTTGTGATGGGTTTTAGTGGATGATGTGGCATCTCTTGTTTACAGATTCTGTTTTTGAAAAGGACAGTAGGATCTGGGAGAAAGACAGCATCTCTTGGTGGCCTCAAGAAAGTACATTATGACATATTGTTCTTGGGGTTGCCTAGAAATTCATGCACCAGGAATTATGCCCAGAATGTTCTTTCTTTCACCCTTGGTTTTATGGTCAGTTGCATTACAACCCAACACCTCTGACTGGAATAGCACTGGTACTACTAGAATTCTTTCCCACTGACTTCTGGAAGCATGAGATTCTTTCTTAAAAAGCAAGGAGGAATTCTCATCCGAACATTCTCCGTAGTTTATAACTGCTTATGCACTTGGTATAGCAGGAAGGCACTTAAGGACTGGCAGGTTATTAGAGTAAATAGACTGCTGTTAAGAGAGTTACAGACTCAGGAAGCATAGTCGGGCAACCTTTACAGTTTGGTTACCAAAGATGTCTGAATGACATCACTGTAGAAAGATGAGATGCTGTTAACTCATTAATGAACATTGAACATACATCAAAGGACATATACCCCATTGCACTGTGGGAAAACTTTGAGCTTAGTGACTCACAGTCTAGTAATTCCAGATACTGGGCGATACTGATGTATTGGAGATCAGGATGAGATGCACAGAGTTAAAGTCTAATAGCTTGTAGATAATGTGGTCCAACATGAGAGGCAGGGCCAGGATGGGAGAGTTAGCACTGGACCTCAGCTGACTCTGTTTCCATACTTTCTTCCCACACCATCTCTCCCAACCTTAAAATGTGTGCCGCTTACTTTCTCCATGTGACTGTACTTTATGAAGATGGTACTTAGGGAAATGTTGGTGCATTTAATGGAGAGCCCCAGGAGACTCGAATCTGAGACATAAGGAATAGTTTTCTTGATGAGAGGGAGTGGCAGGGCTCATTCTTAATTGCTATTGTTTTTAATCTTTGTGAAATTTGACGTTTACTTTGACCAAGGCACCTGTACTTTCCGGATCACACACTTGATGTCTGCAAAATAGGAGGGTGACATTTGGTAGGATGCTAGTGACTCATACAGCTTTGTGGCTCTGCATTATGTCCCATGTCCAAGAGAACCTGGAGGTAGAAAGTAAGCAAAGAGACCTCGCTGAGTCAGGAGCAGCATCACCTGCCTCAGTCTGGCTGGGAAGTAGGTCAGCGCTTGGCAGACATGCGACTGTGGTTAGCTCCGGCAGTAAGCTCTCCCCTCTGTAGACACCTGCCTCAGAAAGGCAGGAGGGACTGACAGTGGAAAGCAGAGAAAAGAAAACTTGTGGCTTTAGGAGCTGCAGGCAGGGAGTGGCGACTGATAGGAGTCCTTTACGGGTGCTGAGGACCTGGTAGAGAAAGAGAGAGGTAGAGCTGTACCGAGGGACGCTCAAGTGTGGACTGTGGGTTCATGCAATTTTGCTTCTCTCGATTGCAGTAGGGTCCTGGATGGTAAAGAAACTGAGGCTCAGACAGCAGAGATCTGGATCTTTGGGGTTCCTTGAGTGGTAATGGAGGAGGGGTTGATGCTGGCTTGATAGAATTGTGCCCTGCTCTAGTCTAGGTTCTGGGCAGAGTGAGGGCAGGCAGACCCCAGAGCTTCCCAGTGCTTCAAGTGTATGGGTAGTGATAGATGGAACCAGGTAAAGAAATACATATTTCAGTGAGCATGCTAAGCAAGAGGAGGCAGCAGTTTTAGGAGCCTGGTAGTGACAGCAGCCTGCTGCGTTTTCACTTTCTGCTCTGAGATAGTGAGTGCATGGAGATGCACCAGGCTTCAGAAGCCAGAGAACTCAGTGCTGAGGTGTTTGGGATTACTGTTTATCCTAAACCATAAGGTACACCCACTGTGTGGCCTGAGCACATCACCTCCCTGCCATGTTTACATCACTGTAAGATGGAGGCAGAATGGCTCCATGTAACCACTTAAAAAGCAACCTTCAGTTATCCGTGCACGAAGCAATGTTTTTTAAACAGCTTTGGTTACTTTTCAGAGGGAGATTTTTATGTTTATTTATTTCCTTCTGTGAGCTTGGAGGAAACAACTGTTTCTGTTGGATGTTTCCTTATTCCTGGAATGAGGTCAAGAAGGAGGATCCTTTTTGCCGGTCTTGAGAGAGTCTAGATTTGATTAGTGGTGACAGAGGGCCTTTGGAAGTGTTAAGCTGAGGGCTGGCTTTCTGGTTGTAGCTTCGAAAGGAAGTGAGGATAGGTTAGAGGGGCCCTGGGCCGTGTCAGGTGGTGAACTGAGTAACTAGGAGAGCCTGGAGTCAGACTGGGTCTGATGTCACAGTTGTATGCACTGGGCAGTTGGTGAGTACACCTTTTTGTAGGCTTCTGATGTGCCAGGCTGTTGCTGAGCAAGTAGGTGCAGGAGGCACAGGAGGAACCAAATCAGCTTAGCATCTGTGGAGTTGAGTGCTCTGGATACTGGGAGGTGTGCACTCTGTGCCTGGGGGAGCATTCTACCCAGTTACTCTGCACTCGCTTTAGAAGATATGCTATCCATAGACAGTGATGGCGCTGCAAGTGTATTCATGTCTCATACTCTGTGCTGGCTATCCCCTGTCCTGCCAGGGGACACCTTGCTGATGTGTCTCTCAAGACTCTAGGGGGTCCTAAGGAAGCTGCTGGCAAAGTTATGGTGGTGTTAGCATACCCGGTAGTGACAAAATGGAAGGTTTTTCTTTTTGTCGCTAATGTGTAAGGAAATATGTTAATATTTTAGTAGCAAGTGTTGCCATGTGTCTGTGGCCTGGCTAGCTTCGTTCTTTGGCGCTTTCTGTCTCACAGTGTCATCAATGTGATAGTTGATGCAGCAGTGAGGGACAGGAAAGGAGATGATTGTGAAGGTTTCCTGGGCCTGGTGATGCTCTAAGAATAAGAGTTTGGTAAATTTAGGAGGAAGAGCAATCAGTCCAGAAGCAAGAGTGAAATTGTGGCTGAAGGTGGAGCTCAGGTAATTTTGAGGGTAGCAGTATGCACTGGTAGAACAGGAAGAAATAAAAAGCACTAAATCCATTCATCCTTTCATGGGGTGTGGAAAAGATAGAGAGGCATGATGCAATAGCCTTTGTCTTTATTTTAAATATCATCTGTCATACATCAGATGTCAGGAAGATCCCAAGTGTTGTAGCCAGTCTTCCATGCTTTGTTCATCTTGTGGTAGGAGTTTAGAACTCAGCATGTTTGAGTGACTTCCATGAAGTCACGTGGTGGCAGACACAGTGTTTGAGCTCATGCTTGTCTGACTGGAAGCCTGAGTGTTCCATACCTAATAACACACTGCCTCCTTAGCCTATCCGTGTGCATGTCATCCATGAGAAACAAGTCTCTTCTGTGCACAAAAGCAACCGTGCTAAGAAGAACTGGAGGTGTCATTATCCTTTTCTACAAAATAGGGTCAAAAGTTCTTGCCTCAAGCACTGGCAATGCTCAGGGAAGAAGGGGCCTCAATTTCAGTGCTTGCCAGGCTTTTCTACATGGCTGATTTTGAGAGTGTGGATGGTTTAGTGTGTCTGTCCTCTCTGCTCCTGAGATTCAACTTTCATTCTGAGACAGCATCCTGATGATGGCAGAGGGATGTGCTGATCTTACACACACACACACACACACACACACACACACACACACGGATGATGTTTCTGGTTTATGACAGGACTCTCTTGGCATATGTCAATGGTGTAGTTCCTGGTGAAGATTTAGCCTCTCTTACACCTTACAGGGAGAATGTCGATCCTGTGCTGTCCGTGGCGGGAGATCTGCTTCATTTCCACCAATAACAATAAAAACACGGATACCAGACCAGCTGAGAGCAGCGTAGCTCTATGATGAACACTGAGTCAGATGCTCTGGACTTGGTCCCCAGCTCTGATGCTGTCTCGTTCTCTGTCTCTTTTTGCCTCAGTTTCCCTACCTTTAGAGTGGGCCTAGTAGTAAAGGTAGCTGCTTCCCAGGGTCGTGGGGAAGGTGAAATCAACTAATATTTCTGAAGTATGTATGAAGCTGCTTGGCATGTATTGAATACCATGTTCTGTGTTAAACGCAGTCTCATGAGCAGATCCTGCCTTCTATTGCAAAGACAGACGTGTGCATGTGTGTGTACGTGTGTGTGTGTATTCGAGTGTGTTGGCTTATCTGTGTCACGTACCCTACGTTATCAGGCCTTAAGGCTTGAATGGTAGTGGTAGAGTATTGAAGGAAAGCTTTGTGGTCAAGATTGCTACTGGTGACTCTGGACAATACAGTTAACATGCCAGTTATCTTAGTTTTGTCTACCTCCTGCGACTTGGCCTCTGAGGAGTTCTCGTTTTAGCTTCAAACCTTTTCTAAGCCCACATACTGCTCATAGAGTACAGTCAGATGAAAGCAAATGGTGACTTTATGTCACCAATCATTTACATGCACGTGCCCACGGATGCCAGGCAAGGGCATTGCATCCCTGGAACTGGAGGTACAGCCAGTTGTGAGCTGCTCTGTGGGTGCTGGGGACTGAAACAGGGTCTTTTGCAAGAGCAGCAAGCACTCCTAATGACTGAGTCCCATCTGCAGCGCTCTATGGTCCGTATTTATGGTAGGGAACTGCTTCCGTCTTTTCATCCTGGAAAACACTTCTGTACTTTTACATGAGGTCTATAGTGAGCCTATACGACATGCTCAGTGGAGGTTTAGAATGACGGCTTTATGGTAAGGAAAGTTGAGACTTGCTGGGAAGTAATGTCTGAGACCTGTGTGAACAGTAGCTCCTCTGACTAGTCTGGGACAGAATGTTTTACCGCCCCTCTATTTCCCCAGAGAGATTGACAACGTTTGTGGCTTTTAAAAGAAGGGATGGAAATTATGCTGCTAATGTTAACATTAAGCTATATCAGTGCTTTATTCTTAATATAGCCTAAGACTCATACTTAAAAGTATAGTTGATTGAGGGAAGAAGCCTGGTGACAATTTCCTGAATTTCTCAATGAAATGACAACATAGCTCATCCACTTGTTCTTCTACTGATCCATCTAGATGCACTTCTTCACATTTTTAAAGATGTATAGTGCCAGGTACTATGCTGAGCCCCGATTCATCTATCAGGATCAGAGTGACATATGGCAGTGGAGAATTCAAAATGTGGATGCCTCAAATTGACATGTGCTACCAGTGTAAAGTTCTCATCGGATTTCACAAGCTTAGTACACAAAAGATATAGGATATCTTTTAAATAAATTTTGTTTTAGTCACTTTAGATGATATTTGGGTACGTTGTATTAAATGAAATATGCTAATAAAATTAATTTCTGTTATGTTTCAAGAATGTGATTGGTCAGGAAGTACACCATGATGTCTGTGGTGCTCACTGTGCCCTGAGGACAAGGCTAGTCTAAAAGTCTGGTCTCTGAGCTTGGGCTATCCCTCCTCTCTCTTTGTCTTTACACATGTGTCTACATCCTCCTTTCCTTTTTGCCCTAACCTGTTTCAGTGGAGACAGGTATTCCCCTCCACCATGTGACACCAACTCTAGTACTCCCAGCAGCTTTTCCAGGCCCTTGTGTTATTCTTACTTCTCCCAGTCTGGCGTTCTTAACTTTTCTTCAAGATTTCCATGCTGTCTTCTGTCCTTGTCACATGCCACAGGTGTATGGGTTCCAGAACTTTGTCTGGGTTGACTTTGTAGCTGTGTTCCTGCCAGGTGCTTGAGGGTTTCTGGTTTGGAACTTGTGAGCTGTAGGCCCGTGTATGACATCACTGCCTCTTAGACATTGCACATGGAAATCTTTAAAGAGACTCAGCATGTCATTGTCACTGTGGAAAGCAAGTCATCGTCAAGCTGCTGAGTCACTCAAGCCTGAACAAGGGGGCTGCAGGATACTGATTTCCCTTCTGTCTTCACATTGTATTGTCAGCTGTGGTGGCAGCCACGCCACACCCCTTCCTGTCATCCTTCAGGGCCCCTCCAGAGTCTAGCCTTTGTCTTTTCTATTACCCCCCTTTTTGATTGTGTTCTCTATTCCTCTAGAGTAGAGCTATACCTCAGAAACATGTTCATGCTAATCTCTATTTTTCAAAGTCTCCAATTTCTTCACCCACGGTAAAATCTCAAATGGTTTGCATCTGTTAAAGGGGAGAAACGGCAGGAGGCAGCCGTGTCTTCAGGCATGTACCTGGATTTTCTGTCACCTTCTTGACACTTGCAGTTTTCTTCTCTGAAACATTGCCCCCACTGCTGCTGCTCAATCCAGTCCCCACCCCCTTCTATTCAGGACTTCACCCCTCCTCGACCTTTGACCTGGCTTATTTCTACTTCCTCCATTTTAAGCCTTTGTTGAATTTGGCTGCCTTTCCTTGAGGGAAAGGGTCATTCTTTTCACTTCTGTATCTTAAATCCGAAAGACGTGTACATCAGACATTAGGCGAATGAGTAAGTGCTGAAGAAGAAAGGGTACAGGTGCCATGCTGTGGGGTTCTCCTCAGGTAGCAGTGCCAACTGGAAGGGTCCTAGAAGAGGTGGTCCTTGAGCTTGGCTAGGGTGAGAGGGTGCAGAGAAGAGTCTAGTGGCCATTAGTCTACTGTGCTGTGTACTCTAGGGTACAAAGGTACTGCAAAGTCCGGGCTTCCGGTCAGCACTGTCCTCTTCTTAGGAAGCTAAGGATAACCACCTTAGGGGTCTACTTGGGTAAGTGCCCGCTTTTTGCCTGAGCGCTGGGTTATACAACTCAGGAAGCTTTCGCAGCACACAGCTGGTGTAGCAGGCAGCCTCCTCAGTCCTTGCTGTGAGCTGCCTTGGAGGAAAGACAGCTGAAATGGCTGCTTGCATTTGTCTTTAGTTCTCCTGTGGAGCTGTGCTTTTGGATAGCAGAGAGGTGACCTCAGCAGCAGAGACAGGAAACAGTCAAGTGAGTCATTGCAGTCCCTAATGAGGTGCATGAGGGACCCCTTCCTGAGAGTGAGGGTCAGGTGAGGTCGTGCTTTGCCTGGGGTGAGTTTTGCCTTGGGGCTCTGGTTGGCACTGGAGCAGAGCTGAGCTAATTTTACCCACAGGAGCTGACTGTGCTGAAAAGCAGGGTTTCTGACATTGGCCTTATCATCTTGCTATGCCCAGAGGTACAGCCCTGGTATGTCTGGACTGCTTTCCCTGTTCAAGTTAGATACATTTTCCCATTAAATGTGCTTGTGGGTAAGCACGGCAAGTGCTTTGGATTTGGTAGAAGGCTGGGGAGATGGGCCAGGATCCTGACTCTTTTACCCTGTACACCAGGCACCAGGCTCTGGACAGGGTTTACAATTGAATGAGTCTCCAATTGCTCCTGTACTGACACACTTGGTGACATGACTACATGGTGACTACTTCATTTGTATTGGTTCTGTGAGGAAGGTATCATTTCTGTCCCTGTTCTGCATATAAGGAAACATATGCACAAAGAGCTCAGGCCACCAGCAAGTCCTGACAGAGCTGGGGATTGAATCTATGCCAGAGATTCCAGGGTGTGCACTCCTGGCCGCTGGGGCTTGCAGTCTTATTGTTTATCAAGGACTGAGTGTTTTTGACCTGCATGCCATGCCTGAGGCCTTGAGTTCCATGCTGTGTGGAAAGAGCAGGATGGCAATGGTGCCATATTGGGGACATGATCACACTAGCAAGTGGGAAGTGCTGGGTAGCCAACAGCCAATGAGATGGCTGCCTTTTAGTACCTGATGCTGCAGATTCTGGGGAGGGGCCTTTGGTCGCTTTTTCTGGTCATCTTCACAAGCCCTTCAGCAGTTAGTCTTCCTAATCATGCTCTTATGAGAAAAGAGAAGCCTGAGAGGCCATATTCCTCAGTGCACTTACCAGGCCGATGTGGGAGTGGGCACTGCTGCTTGGTTTGTGTCTGTTTATCTTCAATTCCTCCAATAACTCTGCTGTGTCCCAGAGTTGTAGTGATAGGTAGAACCCATACCTTGTTTCCAATCATGTGGAGGAGCCAGTGTCCATAGAAGATCATCTGTGGACTTCATCAGTGTACGACGGCAGGTCAGAATGGTCAGAGCAGGGATGGGTGAAGCTAAAAGAACAGTCAGGGCTGCAAATTTAGGGTTTATAACAAGAACGTGTGCTCATGAGTTTTCTGGGTCAAGAATTTAGGCAGGAAAAAGAAGACAGAGGACATTTTTCTACATGACTAGAGCCCTCATTTTACAAGGCCTGTGGTGTTGGCTGGAAGAATTAAAGGTTGGGCACTAGAGGCATGCAGTGCTGACAAGTCTCAGGTCAGGATGATAGTTTCTCCATGTTAGAATTTCTTCACAGCATGTACTTAGTTTGATTGCCTTGAAAGGAAGGTTGAAGGAAAGGAGGAAAGGGACAGGGATGTGGGAAGGAGGGAGGAAAGATGGAAGGGAGGAAGGAAGAGAAGGGAGGGTGAGCACTGACCAACATGCTGACAAGCCAGTAGTTGTTAATCAGAAGCTGTGTTACTCTTCTCCATCAGTTGGAGCAGACTCAATTTCACCCAAGTTTCAGGGGAGGGAACTTCAAATCTTGCTGCAGTGGCAAAGCTCTATAACAGCTGGAAAAATTGCTAAGGTCATTGTTCAAAGCATTGCATGGGAGTCTCCTTTTAGCCAAGATGGGAGAAAGGAACAAACGTTTCTCAAGTCCTGTGTGTGGTTCTGTGTAAGGCTGGATGGTCCAGGAGTACAGCAAGCAAGCCTGAGAGGTGCGAATCTGGAAAACGGTCCAAGCCTTTAAGGAAGAGGTCAATAATTATGCCCTAAGCATGCTTTGTTTTGTGTGATTTGCTATTTACATTGGCCATAAACTTGTTTATGTAATTGTAACTAGATTATTATACCTGATACATCAGTTTGAGAGTTCTAGACCTATTGACTTATTGCAATAAAGTGAAGTATTCTTGTCTGTGCAGAGGAAATGTCTTAAAATATAGTGTGGGACACATGAGATACAGAGGAATGGATGGTCCAATCAAGTAACCAGCTCTTTTCTTTTTTTTCCTTCCTGTATCTATTAGAAATGACACTTGGAGAAGCATTCTGTATAGTTTAAGTAGAAGGAATTAATTCAGAGCAAGAGGAGCTAATATAATTGTTGGAAAAATGCGAATGGTGGGAGTTAGAAGGTGGTATCTGGAGCTGTGGGGTTTCTGAACTGATTGTATCACCATGACCTAGGGTCAGTGAACATGCTATTAGGAAGCCACTGGTCAGGTGCCTGAAAACTTGGCTGTCCCACTGTCCCTGTAGCTAGTGACTGGCCATGATAGTGCCTGTGCAGAGACTGTTTGACTCTTCCCTCGCACAAAGAACACAGGAAGACTTGGACTCACTCTCCCTTCACTGTCTCACACAAGAGCCTCTCAGTGATGGAGCCTCATTGCCTAGTTTTTAGAGAGTGGCAGAAATGTTGTATGCAGCAGAATGCTCTTCCGTACTGCTGCAAGCAAGGTACCTCGGGGCAGGAAAATGGCCTCTTAGCCAATTGATAGAATGTGTGTGCCCCTAACTCATTCACTTAGAAATCTCAAGAGTTATTATCCTGAAATGCTTAATGTTTTTAAGTCATCTTAATATCATAGTAATATAATTAAGTATAATATCTACTATTTAAGTTTATTTATATAAGTTAATATGCTTAATATCCCAGAAGAGCAGGCTGTTTACTTACATTCAGTTTCTTGATTGCGTCTTCCTTGGTTTTGACGAGAGTAGATTACTTGTGATGTTCTAGTTCATTTTAGCCTCTTCCTAGGCTTTGTGTCCTCACACAGTTGTTCTTTTTTTTTTTAATACATAATTTGTTTCCAAGGTTTTAATAAGCTCTTACTATAACCTGTACATGAGCCTTGGCAATATGCTGAGATTAAGCCTGGATCCTTCTTTGGGAACCCATACTGGGAAGGAGAATAAGTCAAATGCATAGTAAGAATAGTCTGAGGTAGATCATGATTGATGTTCTGTATAGGAGGTTAGAAAGTTTAGGGAAGAGGATCGTTTGAAAGGGCTAGGAATGAAGGTGTTCTACAGATCAGTGAGTTAGAGCTGGAAGCAGGGCCATCTTTTTATGGGGACTTGAGAATGCACAGGAATGTTCTGTTGTCTTAGTCCCCAGAGGGTAGGTCACCATTGGTATTTAGAGGGCATGGCCAAGGGTGCTAGATATTCTTTAATATATGAGACACAGTGAATAAATAACTTACTTTCTCTGAAAGGCAATCCCACGCCTGCTGAGAGTTACTAGTGTTCATTGATGGGGTGTAGAATATGAGTATTGGGGTGGAGGTTGTAGTGATGGAAGATATAACAGAAACCATGGCTTCTCCTAAAGAATGTGTGTTGGATGGCAGTGGGATCTGTTTACCATGGGAACAGAAGGTTGAGGATGGTTCTGGAGACTCTGGGACTTTGTTGCCTTTAAGAACCACATCACATAAGATAGTGGAGAAGTCTTTGAGAGCACAGACCTACCCTTCACTTCCCATGTACTCCATGGACATCAGCAGTGTTTTTTCATGAATGCTCCAGACAACTGATTTCTAGAAGTTGGCTTAAGTGACACCTGGCTTTTGCCAGGTCTATGATCTTGTAGTTTGGGGAGAGCCAGGCAGTCTGCTCTTTATAGAATAACCAGGGGCTATGCTGGCCTGCCATGCTATGCCATTATTGTCTCCATAGCTAAACAATCATGTGGTGGCCAGGAAGCAGCAGTAGGTGCCTACTCTATCGGAGAAGCAGATCTCCCAAGTGTCCTCCAGGAAAGTGTATTGTTTCCTCTTCTCTCCTGTGGACCATCTAGGTCATGAAGGATGCCAGGTGCATACGTCATATTAATACATCTAGAGTTGATTATTAATTGCCAGTCAAACTAGCAATTTGCTGACAGTGTTCATGTACTGTGACTATGACTACATTTGTTCATGGGGAGTGACTTGCTGGTCTGTGTTGATGGTTTTCCCTGTGGTGGATTTTTTTTTCTTTCTTTTTTTCTTTTTTTCTTTTTTTTTTTTAAGCTCTGCATTGTTTTCTTACATTCTGGTTAGGTCTTCCATGACTTTGAAGGTTGGGCAGGGAATATGAGGGATGGAACTGAGTGTGTGTGGTGGTGGTGGTGGTGGTGGTGTGTGTGTGTGTGTATGTGTGTGTCTTGGGAGCATGCTTGGTTTTATTTCTGATAGGCTTCAAGGGTGATATGGAAAAGGCTTGGTTTTTATGGATAAAGAAACTGTGTTTCAAAGAATGAAAGCGAGTTGCCTAGGGTCCCGGGTGAGCTGGCTTTGGACTCTTATCTCAAAATGACCCCCTAATTGCAGAACTGTAATTGCATCCTGCTATGGGGGAGGGAGTTCATCACACATACTGTAGAGTCACAATGTGGTATGTGACTTCTGGCTCAAATACTTGTTAAAGGATATGTCAGATGGGCACCATAGTCTTTTCTGTTAGGAGACATTTAAGCAAGGGAGGTATGGGAAGAACTCTATCACCGCAAAGAATTGCGAACATTGCTTGTCATGATTTGGTTGTTAATGGAGTGCTAATTGACAGTTTCAGTCACAGAGCGTTCCTAAGGGGTCACCAGTGCACTGTCCAGGGAGAAGCTCAAGCATGTGTGATCTTTGTTCTGTAGAGCATGTCCATGAAAGGGGGGTTCTCGTTGTTGTCACCCCATCTATGTACACCAAGCACCTGGATGTCTGAGGACAGCCAGTACTTCTCAGGTTCCTTGGCTGTTGTCTGAATGCTGGTGTTAAGATGCAGAGTCTAATTCTTTCCCTTTTCCCACGGTCTGAAAAAGGTCTTTCTCAAACCTTTCGTTTCTCATCCTTGACTGTCTTGGCTTTCATTAGAAGTCTAAGGCCCTGGGTTTCAAAGATTCTGAAGGCAAGCTTTAAGATAAGCTATTCAGAGAATTTGGGACTCAGAGTGTGTTTCTCAAACTAAAACAAACAGACAGACAAACAAACAATAACCACCAATAAAAAAAAAATACCCAAAACAAGAGCAAAGTACCCCCGAGAATTGGATACATGTATACAATGAAAGATCATGTACACTCTGGTCCCCATTTACTTCTGCCATCTCCCTTTGTACCCCCAATACTTCCCTGTGATAATCCACTAAGTCCAATTAGTGACATGTCAGTGGGTAGGGCCACCCACTGCAGCGTTGGAAACGGCCATGGCCTTTAGCATTACATTTCCTTTTCTGTCTCTCACACTAATTCTCTACTATTACCAGGGTATTTGTTTGGGTTGAACATGTCTACACGTTTACAAAGGCATGAGGCTATCTGCTTCTCATTCATGGACTATGATGCAACCAGTTGATAATCACACTGTAGCCTATATTGTGCCATCCTGTTAACTAACTTAGTAAGCTAACTCATTGTCATACAGGCCATTTGAGGTGGGTGGTTTCTCTTTTACAGGTGAAAAAACTGAAGTTTAGAGAAATAAAAGACATCAGGACTCTTTAAAGTATATTTTTATTTGATTTTTGTTTTTTAAAATAGATGATTTATTTATTTTTATTTAATGTGCATTAGTGTTTTGCCCACATGTATGTCTGTGTCAGGGTGTCAGAACCTTGGATCTGCAGTTACAGTTATGAGCTGCCATGTGGGTGCTGGGAATTGAACCCATGTCCTTTAGGAAGAGCAGTCAGTGCCCTTATCCACTAAACCATCTCTCCAGCCCCATATTTTTATTTGAAATTGAACTATATCACCTCCTACTCCTCTCTCTAGTCCCTCTCTGTTATCCTCCCTCAAACATCCCCCCTTCACAAGTTGATATTCTCTTATGTTTTGTTTACTATTGTTACATATGTTTATATATATGTGTGTGTATATGGATGTGTGCATATATACACACATGTTCATATATATGAGTATATTCATATGTATGAATTCAATATGTATACACACACATATACATACATACATATATAGATACACACTCATACACACACAACTTGCTGGCTCTGTTTTTGTTGGTGACGTGTATATGATTCCAAAGCTGGCAATATAAACGGACATGTTAATGTCTATTGGAATATTTCACAGTGTCCCATCTCTGTAAAAACAGTACAGGTAACTCATAACTGCTGGGAGAACATAGGATTCTTTTTTTTGTTGTTGTTATTTTTGAGACAAGGTTTCTCTGTATGCCCTGGATGTCCTGGAATTTGCCCTGTAGACCAGGCTGTTCCAGATCTCCTCCTGCTTGTGTCTCTGGAGTGCTGGGAAAGGCATGCGTCACCATGCCCAGTGAATATAGGATTCTTACTCAGGCTTTCTTGTTGGAGAATGTTTTGTCCTGTGCTATGTCATAGCCATACTATAATGCCTCTCACACTGGTAATAACACAGAACTGTTAAGAAGATGTACATCTCAGACCCCTGAAGTTGCAGAGTAAGAGGACCCCTAAACTCAGGGCTGATAGTTTTCAAGTGTTGGAAGCTCCAGTGTGGTCTTAGAGTTGGGGTGCCAACAAAATGAGAAGTGGTGGGGAAGGGAGACTTGAAACCTGCTGGCAGCTCTGATTTCCCTCATGTTAAAAGCCAAACATCTCATAGTATTCACTTAAAGGAGAAATTGTACTGAGAGATGAAAGCTTGAAAATCACTGTGGTAGCCTAGCACTTCTTCGTGAAGGCAAAACCCAAAGTAAGTGGTTTAGCATGGCTACAAGCTGTGTGGGTCCCAGGGCGGACACACCCAGCTCTGTAAGTCCTTGACTCCCTGACACTTAGTTGAAAGCATCTCTCTGAACTCACATTCCCATCTTAGTGGGATGTGGTTATTTCCTTTTTCAAGGAAGTATTTGATGTGCGGAGCTCCCTTTGAGGCCTTAGAAACAGCAGCTGGAGGTTCAGGGTCATTCAGCCCAGAGTGGCTACAGAGCCCTCCAGCTGCCCTGAGCACAGCAACCTTGAACTGTGTCTGTCACTCTGGCTACATCTTCTCTTTTCACCTTGGCTATCTTGCTTTGACTGGTTCAATTTCTGTCTAGGAAAAAGTGAACTGTTATGGCCTATATTCTCTTCCTTTCTGACCCAACCTTGCCTGTCTAAACCCACATAGCTGTTGAGTGCTCACTGTGGGGAAGGCAGCTGGCAACAGGACTGTTACTGTTAAGTCTTGTGGAGGCAGTTATGCTAAATATGGTTAGATGCGTGTTAGTTATAGGGAACAAATTTCATCTCATAGAGGTGACCTGGCTAGAAGGTGGGCAGTTTTGGGGTAGGGGTTAGGGTGCTTTTGGAACTACAAGGCGTCGAATTTGTACTGTGAACAACTGTGTCAGTTGGCTAGTTGCATCTACCATCTCTGCAATGTAATTATGTTATTTGTCTTTATCATTAATTTTCTCTATGATATGGGAAAAGAGTGCCTAGCTCATAGGGTTATCACTACTGTTAGATAATGCCACACACACACACACACACATCTGTGTATATGTAAAACTGTAGTGCAGTTGCTAATCTGAAGTAAGTCTTTATCACATCATTCTTATTGCTGTTAGTATTCTTCAGTGAGGAGCAAAAGAGCAAAGATTTTTAAAAAATCTTATCAATTGTGTGATCAGAGCTTTGCTTCTCTATTTTTTAAAAATCTTATTAATGGTGCCATCAGAGCTTTGCTTCTCTATAACAAAAACAGAGTAAAACCTCACCTTCTTAGCTCTGAAGAGTTGGCTTTCTTCACTGCTCTGAGCTGTCTTTGTTCATATCCACCTCTCTGGCCGCCCTCACTACTGCCCTGTGTGTCTGTACACTGACTCTAGTTGACTACTCTTCTCTAGTGGAGCTTCTTGCTGTCTCCACTGGAATCTTTTCTTTTATCTACTTTTTCCTTCCTGCCTTCATTACTGTTATCTGCTGTAACCACTTTTAATACCTAGCCTACCAGTCTAACCCAGCCTCTGGGAGGGAAGTAAGGAATCATAGCCCACGCTCCACTGTGGCTCCTTTCTAGCAGGGGGAACAGATGGCATAGTGCCAACCAGAAAACACTCAGCATTGAGCTGGTTTCTCACCAGCATAGGGATGCATTTCTGGGGACTTATGGCCCCTCCATAAATGACAATGAGTACCTGATTCTTTGCAGGATCTGAAGAGAATCCAGACAGCTAGAGTGTTAGAAGAGGCTTGAAAAGAGGCTGCACCCTTAGAGCTGCTTGGGACTCCTCTTGAGGGTGGTCTCTGGCAAGAAGTCTGGTATGTAAAGGGACCCAGTGTCTTGGTTCACCCTGCCCTGACTGCACGCATGACTTCCAGCTGGGCTGGAAGGGTTAACTGGTTGGAGCGCCTTATCCTTTTGATATCTACAACTTGAAATATCTTGAGCCCTTTATTAATTCATGCTTGGACACTTGCTCAGTGCTCTTCGGTAAATAGTTCCTTACTGTACATTTATTTCCCCACGGGCTTGTTGCAATGAGACTGGAGCCTGTGTTTCTAACAACTACTCCAAGGAAAACACCGAAGGCCATGTTTCCGGAACTGAGTGGTCTCAGGGGTCTTGCAGACATCCATCTCTATTACCTTCTTCTTGCCTAGAGTTTGCTTTTAGCTGAAAAGGGAGATTTTGTCTTGAGCTGCCCTGTAGACTTATGTGACTTGGAACTTGAGACCCTGACAGCTGCTGCTGAGCTTTGAGCTGCAAGCCTGAGTAGTACAGAGACCTAACCTGTAAAGCAGAGACTCATCCTCTCTTAATTCCCAGGGCCTAGTATCTCTTTGTCTTGTGAATGACCTCACTGCTTTGTGTATTTGTAAAGGAATGCACAGTCATTTACAAGTAATCACGCAATAATCCCTCACACTTTTCGAAGGCCTTACTCTTTTGCAGAGGGCTTTCCTTCTCATTATCTCATCTGATCCCTGTACCTGCTCCAAGAGGGAGGCCTGAGTTACTGCTGGGATCTCTGAGTTTCAGGCGTAGAAACAGGCTTAGAAGAGTTAAACAGTAAGCCAGAGGTCACACCTGGAGGCTCAGGTCCTCAGGTACCTTTGTGGACTTTCTGTTGCTGTAGCCTTGTGAATTTGTATGTGCTGGCTTTATGCCTCTGCCTTCCTTTTGGCATACTGGGTATTATGTTTCCCCCACAGGCAGTTGAGAGTAAAGATTAAATGAGACTGCCTGGGGTGGCTTTTGTGTATGGTCTAGCCCACTGGTAATGTGAGGCACTGCCATTTTGACTCCATGAACTTCAAATTCTAGTAGTGCAGTTAAAGTGTACATGAAAAGGATATTTCCCTCTCCCACCCTCTGAAGACATCTCTGAGGTGCTCCAACCCTGTGATGAGCAAGGTAACCTCGCTGCCTGGTGTTGTTTTGAGAGTTGTGCTTACCCCTTTTCATTCAGAACTCATTCTTAATGTTCTTGAGAAGAATTTTGATGTGTGTGTGTGTGTATGTGTGTGTGTCATGCTGTTTTTGTTTTTTGTTTTTTTTGGAGGGGATCTGGCAGGACTGGGTTCTAGTACTGGGTCTAGAAGAACGGGATCTGTATCATAGACTTCATCCATGAAGGGTGGGCATGTAGAAAGGCTGGCAGAGGAGATGATGGAGAGCTAGTCATAAAGGTTGCTTTCTTAGTTTTCCACTGAACTAAAGAAATCCATTCACTGTGCCTCGTAGCAGGCCTGTAAACCCAGCTACTATAGAGGCTACAGCATGTGAAGTTCAATTTTAAGGGCTACCTGGGGTGCAGAAGTGACTAGAAGGTTATCCTGAGCCACTTAGTGGGCCTCTATTAAAAAAAAAAGTAAAAAGTAGAAAGATGACTGGAGATTCAGCTCAGTGGTAGAGCTTACCTTTTCTGAGCGCTCTCTCTCTCTCTCTCTCTCTCTCTCTCTCTCTGTCACACAAACACACACAGAGGGGATACACACACAAACTCAAATACAAAGAATAGACATACACAGACACACAGACACACAGACACACAGACACACACACACACACACACAGAGGTTGCAGGAGAAGAGGAGAGCTTGGGTTTGGTAGAGTGCTTCTGAGTTCTGAGATAATGGTATACATATTGAATATGTTGCTTAGCATTAACACATTGGAAATCCTGCAGAAGAATGGATTTCAACAATTGCATGAAGAGTCAGCAATCTGACGTGGTCAGGACAGAGCAGGACTGCTTGTGGCCCCGTCTTGGGTAGCTTTGTTTCTATACACAGTTACCTACAAGAATTCCAACCCAATGACATAAACATTGCTTGACATAAGGAGCCGAGCAGAGCCAGGAGGTTGAAGGCCAGGGAGTCAGACGTCGATTCCACCATATAAGGAAGAACTTTCTTGTGCAAAGATGGAATTAACAGCTGTCTGAAATATGATCTCTGTCTCATGGGAGAGCGTGGAGATGCTAAAGGGGATTCATGAACAGTCAAGCATAGTGGGTCAGAGGTGCTCTGTGGCTGGGAGGAAGAACACATACATGCAGGGAATGAGGTGTCCCTTTGCTGATAAGGAGATTAACTTGTAGATGTTTGCACAACAGAGGGTAAATGTGAGTCTTCTCTTCTGATTTTCATATTTATCTTGGTGCCTCACTACCTGGACCTTGGTTTTGGAAGTTTCTACCACTTGCCTGCGTAGTGTTTTCAGGACAACATCTTACTTTTCAGCTGAGATGCTCCTGTCCATGCACAAGCAGAAACTCCTCCCAACAGAGCAGTTTCCTTTCCTCTCCTCCTAGGAGGAGCTCCAATGTGGGACCTGGTTTCTGAGCCGGGGTCTGCTGGGTGGTGGCAGGGTCTTTATTCCAATGAATCTCTTATCTTTGTATTCATATGCTTATTAAAACATAAACAAGCCAGGCAGTGGTGGTACATGTCTTTAATCCTAGCACTTGGGAGGCAGAGGCATGTGGATTTCTGCGTTCGAGGCCAGCCTGGTCTACAGAGTGAGTTCCAGGACAGCCAGGATTACACAGAGAAACTCTGTCTCGGGAAAAAACGAAAAAAAAAAAAAAACAGAAACCAAAAACCAAAAACAAAACAAAAACAAAACAAAACCACAAGCCCCCCCAAAACAAAAACATAAACAGTGTATCAAAATAAGATCGGAGGGACTGTTTGGACTGAAGAACTACAAACTGCTTTTCCAGCACATAGCTGAATAATTTTGGGCCAGCTGTCCAGTTTTTGGATGAGGGAATGGGAGCCAGCAGAGCAGAGCTGATTTGCGTGGCATTATACAATCAGAAGCTTGATGTTTGGAGCTTGGAACCATTACTCCTTGCCCAGTGTTGTTTGTAACTGACAATTCCTCTATGTTAGAAGAAACAGCCTTACAGCACAGTTCAAAGAGCCAGAGAATTGACAAGAATTTGGAAAAGGACTCACTTCATCTCAGAATAGCTTTAATATCAACAGTTGAGTAAGTTCACACAAAGGTTTCTGGTGGCCCTATGTCTTGTGTGAACTTACTCAACTGTTGATATTAAAGTAGTTGGGGTCTCCTCTCTGAGTACCCACCTAATCTCATGTCTGTCTTTCATTCTCTCTCCCTTGATTTGTCTTCAGTCACTTTGACCAGATTTATTCCTGGTTAGCATCACAGATCCAACTTAGTCGTCAAACATTTCACAGGACCATGGGGTTAGAATTAATTTTACAAGCTATACTATCTGATTTGCCTTTCTCTCTCCTAACAACCATGCTCTGCCAATAGTCTGCCTTGTGTCTGCATTGTGGATCCTGATCAGTCTCATTGTAAGAATTCATGCTAAACCAAGTGGCCAGGAAGCTTCCCAGCCCAAAAGTCTTCCAGGAGAGTTGTTTCAGTGCCTGTGTATCATGGGCTAGATTCTTGGCTCTTGGCATAGGTGCTTTACTGAAAATGATATGTATTGTTACTCATGTATTATCATGTATAAGGTGTTGACTGGTTCTTTACTCAATTTAACTTAAAAATGTTCATTGTCTGTAACATTGTACACCGTGCTGTGCTGTGTACACAGTGCTGTGCTGTGTTAGGACAGTGTAACACTCTACACAGTGCTGTGCTGTGTTAGGACACTGTTTGTGACATTGTACACAGTGCTGTGTCAGGTAGGACAGTGTCTGTAACACTGTACAGAGTGCTGTGGTAGGACAGTGTAACACTGTACACAGTGCTGTGCTGTGTTAGGACAGT
>NW_021605585.1:2119675-2119953 GCF_004785775.1 Grammomys surdaster | reverse complement strand
TGCTGTGCTGTGTTAGGACAGTGTAACACTGTACACAGTGCTATGCTGTGTTATGACACTGTCTGTAACACTGTACACAGTGCTGTGCTGTGTTAGGACAGTGTAACACTACACAGTGCTGTGCTATGTTATGACACTGTAACACTGTACACAGTGCTGTGCTGTGTTAGGACAGTGTAACACTACACAGTGCTATGCTGTGTTAGGACACTGTACACAGTGCTGTGTTATGACACTGTCTGTAACACTGTACACAGTGCTGTGCTGTGTTAGGACAC
>NW_021605585.1:2079557-2119665 GCF_004785775.1 Grammomys surdaster | reverse complement strand
TCTGTAACACTGTACACAGTGCTGTGCTGTGTTAGGACACTGTCTGTGACACTGTACACAGTGCTGTGCTGTGTTAGGACACTGTCTGTGACATTGTACACAGTGCTGTGTCAGGTAGGACAGTGTCTGTAACATTGTACAGAGTGCTGTGTTAGGACAGTGTAATACTGTACACAGTGCTGTACTGTGTTAGGACACTGTAACATTCTACACAGTGCTGTGCTGTGTTAGGACACTGTCTGTAACATTGTACACATTGCTGTGCTGTGTTAGGACACTGTTTGTAACATTGTACACAGTGCTGTACTGTGTTACGACACAGTAGCATTGTATGCAGCACAGTACACATTGGCATTGGAGCATCTGTCTTACATGTTGATTGGAAGCCCTTTGTCGGTAAGTACCCAGGAGTAGGTTAATTGGATCATATTGTGGTTGTACATTTAGCTTTTTGAGGATCCTCCTGACTTTCATAGTGGCAGGACCAGGTTTCATTCCATCAGTTTAAGGGTAAGTTTTTGTCCACACTCTTGCCAGCAATCATTGAAACTGAGTGGCATACTGACTGGAATGAGAGGGACCACAGTGGAGTTCTCATTTGCATTTCTGTGATTGGTGCTGTGTCAGGTAGGACAGTGTCAGGTAGAACATCTGATGCTTATTGGCCAGTGTATTTTATCTTTTGAAAACTGTCTCTGCTTATTGGCAATTGTGTTTCACCATTTGAAAACTATTTCTTCAGCCCATTATTAGTTAGGTTGTTTAACTTTGTGTTCTTACTTGGTTGAGTTTTTTGTTTATTCTAGACTTATGCTCCATTTCCTTCATCCGTGCTTTATCTCAGATGAGTAGCCATCAAAGGTTTTCTTCTACTCTGCCGGTAGTCTCTTGTGGCATTTTAGATAGTCACAGTTTTAAGGTAGACTTCAAACTTTCAAACCGTCCCCTTCCTTTGCTGGATTGGGAAGCTGTTTCTTGGAACAGGACTGCACATGATGTGTGTGTGTGTGTGTGTGTGTGTGTGTGTGTGTGTGTACACGTGCATGTGTATTAGGAGTAATATTCCATGTCTGTAGTGTGTGTGATATTAGTAGTTGAGAGATCCATGTCTGTGAGGGTTAATGATTTACTCAGGGTAAGGAGGTCTGCCTTGTGTAGGGCATGTTCTTGAAGTGCCAGAGAGAAGGGAGATTTTTCTGACATCCTCTAGCCTTCTTCTCCATTTATGGAAATGTTTACCCACCACACTCATCTATTGGAAGGGAAGGAGGTGACTCAGGATTTGGGAGAAGCAGGATTTGAATTCTTGTTTCCAGAAACCAAGTCGAGCCCCCTCCCCCGCCCCCTGCCCTTCCCCCTCCATTCCTCTGCCCCTTGTTCAGGAGGCTGAAGAGAGAGTGCCTCAGCTCAGTTCCCCTCAGGCGCTGGACCACATCCCCGCTGTGTTCTGTCCTGGCCTGGCTTGGTGAGAGGGAGTGAGGGCAGTGAAGGCCAGCTGTCTGTGGTGGTGACCTCCTCAAGTGAGTACATCATTATTGCCAGTGGCATTTGTGCCAGCAGACCTGGGATGCTGACTTACACAGGGTGGTGGTGGGAAATCTTGTGAGGAATGTTGACTGCTTTAAAGCTGCAGTGCTGCAAGTTTGGAGTGGGGATAGCTGCTTTCCCAGGGGAGTAGTTCTCCCCGAGAGATTTAGAAATGGGGCCAGCTTGAGGAATACTTTTATTTGTACCTAAAAACAAAACCCCCAAAACTATATAGATATTTGTTCTCACTTTGAGGCCTAGCTTCGGTTGAATAAAAAGATAATTTTGGGGGTGTTGTCTGATTGTTAGGGGTTAGTTAGGCCATAAACCAAATGTTCCACATGTGTGTGGGAACTTGGGCAGGGGCGGTCTTACTCTGCAGGGTAGAGCTGTGGCTGGGCTTGAAGTGTGACACATTTCAGTGCAGCATTCATGTGGCCCACAGAGTCTGGAATTCGTACTTTGCATGTGTGACTTTGTGTAGATATGATGGGTTTTCAGTGCTGCAAGAGCCGGCCATTGTCTAGTCCAGCTTCAGTATCTCAGGACGTGAGAGTGTGGCTTGCTCGTCGAATTTGGTAGGATTAGAACCCAGACTTCTCTCAGTCCATTCCCCTGACAGTACACTCATGCTGTTCTCTTCTCCGAGCAAGGCAGAAGTGGCCTTCATAAGGAATGGCTCTGCTCACTTTGGGGGCCTCTTGACTGACTCTGCTGTTCCTCCAGGTCTTGCTTGGGGAGCACATTGCTGCTTTCTGAATCTTGCCTAGAAAATGCAGCTATTGAAAGCAGATTCTTAGTCTGTGCTGAGCTCTACAGTAACCACGATGGCTTACTGGTAATTTCTCCATGTTATAAGGCAGATGTTATCCTAGTTTACCTGCAACAAAAGCAAGAGGTGAGGAATTGTGAGAACCTGCCCAGGTCCCTCCCTTATTGGTCCTTGCATATAGGCATAGTGATCTGGGTCTGTTTTAGTGTTAAGGCCAGGAGGAGTTAGCCCAAGTCTGTGTTACTTACCCTGAGCTGATCTGCCAAGGTTCTTCTGTGTCGTGTGTGTTTTTATAATTTTATTAAATTGTGTGTGTGTGTAGGCTAGTGGAGGACATCTTTAGATGCTGTGTCCCCTCCCCCCCCCTTAAATAGGATCTTTTATTTGCCTGGAACTCACCAAGTAGGCAAGGTTGATCTGGCCAGTGATTCTACCTCTCTACTACTTGAATTACAAATGTGTGACACCATGCTAGGCTTTTTAAAACTTGGGTTCCAAGGCTTGAACTCAGTACTTTACTGACTAAGTGATCTTGGTCTCCTTGCTCTGTTGCTCCTTGCATTGTTCTGTTGTGGGTAGTATCCCAGCATGGGGTGCAGACTGCATAATTAAATATACAAAGCAGCAGGGGTGTGTTGGGGAGGAGATAAGAAATAATCTGGGAAGTGGGGGGGAAACTTTCTATAATTCAGATGAAGATTTGCCTAGGGCACTGGGCAAAATGTGAGGGAGGGGCTCTGTAAGGTCTGTTCCAACTGAATCTGAGTGACAAGGGCCAGCCATGTGAAGGACAAAGGAAAGAGAAGGGGTAAGCAATGGACAGCCAATGCAAAGTGGGAAGGCGTTGTGTGGTAAAACACAGGGGCGTATTGTGCTATCAGGTCATGACTACAGATACAAAAACAGCAGCCAAAAGCTCAGAGGGCTGAAAGGTGTGCGTACACCGTGAGGCCTGAGTGTGCTCCCAGGTTCAGGTCTTTGTAGTGTTCTTTGTAATGTGAGGCCAGTAGCAGAAGCACACAGCCTAGAGCCTGTTGGTACATTCCAGGTGAGGGGGTGGGGCGGGCATGGAGGGTGGGGAAGGCAGCAGGGTGCTTCCCCTAGGGTGCTGTAGCAGTGTGATGGGGGAGGGAGAGGTTCAGGACCTGCTTCAGAGTTTTCAATAGGATGTCAAAGTGTGATTTCCTTTAGAAATGTCAAGCTGAGTGGACCCAGAGCTTCATAAACACACATCAGTGTTATTTTGTGGAGAAGTTATAACAATTGCAGACCTAAGACTGTAGACTCCCCTCTTTGAATTCTAACCCCCAGCTTTTAGTCAAGCAACTGAGGGTGCAGCAGTTTCTGGCCTGCAACTTCCTGCCTTAAAGCTGTTAGAATACCCCACACAAGGCCTTCAGAATGTATGTCTTCCTTTACCTGCTTGGCTATTTTTAAAAATATATAATATATTTTTCTCACCAAAAATGTGAAGCTTTCTGAGTGATTTAGCATGTAATGTTTTTGTTTTGTTCAACACATGCTAAGTATATGTTCTATCACCGAGCTGTGCCTCTGGTCCTTTCTCACAGTGTTTTTGTCTCTTGTTTCTGTACCTTTAGCAACACACCTTCCATCCTGTGAAGTGGGTCTGCAAGGCTTAGGGACCCTAGAGAGGCTGTTGCATTAAAACCCTTGTGGCTTGAGGCTGTGGTGAGAAGGTCATTTGCCTGACTTCTTCACTTGAGCTAAGCTTTCTGTTGCCTGGTCTTCTCTGTCCATCCTTTGCATGAGCTGGGCTTTCCAGAAAATACCTGTGTTTTCTCAGTGGAAAGAAAGGTCTCTGACTTGTTAGGGAATTTAGTCAGAATTCCACAGCAAAGTCGCTTCAGAATCATGTTGAGAAGCTGCTTGACTAAGCCCTTACTTTTAGTCCCCAGACCAAAAGGACCTTGCATGGGTCTCCTGCTTCTGGGAACTCCTTGGCCACCTGTACTACAATTGGCTGAGGATGGACATTTTTCAAAAAAAAAAAAAAACAACCCTAAACTAAATCAGTGGGCAATCATTCCAAAGGCTTTTTAAATAGTCCTCTTTAAATAGTTTGCAGTCTAAAGTTACGAGGTTTTCTACAGGGAAAAAAAGAAATCAGTTTAACACCATCTCTTAAAAACTGTGCTGTGTTTGCGCTCACTCGTTCCTTTGCAAATTTCTTTCCTATTACCCATTCAGTCAACAAACATTTATTGAGTTCTTACTGTATGCCAGGCATTGTGCTAGGTGCTGGGGATTGATTCAGAGATAATTTGGAGGCGTAGGGAAGGGGAGCGGATAATTACAGCATAGTGAGATAAGTGCTGTAATAGAGGGATATATAAAGAACTAGAAATAGCACTATGAATAACATCTCCGAACAAATTGCCATCTTTTTTCCTTCTGGATTATTCCCTTATGTATATTGCCCAAAGTGGGATTACTGGGTCATTTAAAAGATGAAAACAATTTGGCACAAAAAGATGTAATGACTTGCCTGGGGAATACAGCTCAATTTTCAGCAGGAGAAAAAACTGTTGACAACTCCAGATTTAGACCACTTCTCCAGGAGGACTTGGGTAGCTTTCATACTGCATTATCAACGTGGTGTCTTCTGGGGGACAGCACCTGTGCTGAACATGTCAGCTTACATGTAGAAATGAACGTCCTCATCTTCAGTCTCATGGACTAGTTGCTGTCATAGTAACCTGGCATCAGGAATGTCATTTCTATCTTACAACTTGTGTCCTTGTTAAAGGAAGTGACCTGTGGAAGCTCTGCAGTTAAGAGCTGGAAAGACCCAGGAGTGGAGGACAATGTGATTGAGTCTAATTCCCGTCCTACTCCCCAGGCCTTGTTCAGAAAGCCTGAGAACTTATGCTCCAGCTGGGCTCTGAAATTTACTAGTGGCTCTTTTCAAGGTCAGGATGTGTAGAACAGGCAAAGATAGTCTCACCCCTAACATCAAAGCCGTGCACAGCATCCTTCTGTACGTAGGCACAAAGAAACCTGAGAGCCTATCTTGTTTCCTGGCCCAGATCCCCAAAGACTATTTGGCTGGGCCCAGCTTTGGAACATGAAATCCCAAGGAAGGCTGAAACTATGCTGTGGTTCGCTTTGAAATGTATGGTTGTTCTAGTAGTCAGAGTTGTAGGCAAGACTCCTGCCCCTAGTGTGGAGGGCCTCTCACAACCAGAGTGAAGTATGTGTCCACCATAGATTCCCTTGATAACTCTGCTCACTGGACAGTCTTCTCCTCTCCCCAGATACCTTGCATTCACTCTCCTTTGTGCTTCCGCTCACGCTGTTCCTTTAGTCTGAGATGACCTCACTTCTATCTGTAGACCCCTGTTGACCTATAGAGGAGTTAATCTCAGTCACCCTCTGCTTCCCACCTCTGCCTCATTTGCTCTAGCAGACGGTTCTGTTGTGGTACCAGTTAGCAGGGAGCCAGCAGAGTGTACGTGCTCATGCTTAGAAGCATGATCCAGGTTTGGCTCCTGTTTGTGGTACTTCCTAGCTGTCAGCTGACATACATGACTGAGTTTCCTTTCTCTCACATGGGTATAAATGATCACTCCATGCCATAGTATGTTCTGGGACTTGTATGTGCCTCTTCCTCTGCTCTTGACTTTACTGTATTTATTGTATCTCCTTTTTATGAAGCTCTTTAAGGGCAGAGAGTATTTCATTTTCTTAGGTCTGTGGGTGTACAGAATTGCTACCAGGGCTTCTTTAAAGGAAAGAGAAATTTCACACGTCTTAAGTGATCACGTCAGGTTAGGGCATTGTTAACTGAAGGGTCCACTTTGTAGTGCTAGCTTGCCAGGAAGAAGCTTTATACCCTGGGTTTCTCAGCACACACAGAAATGAGCAGGCCAGACTGCTTGAGAGACAGGGGAGAGTCTAGAGCCCATCGGGAGCTGATAGCACTGGCTGTCTCTTATGTCAGAGTGGAGGTCTTGCTTAGGGCATGAAACCTAATTTCTTTCCTGGAAGAGTTGCAGAATTAGAAGAAAGATGTAGTGAAGCTGTGGGTTAGGGTCTACTTGAAATCCATCTTTTCCTCTGGTAACATCCCTTATAGGCTTGTATCTTGCTGTTACGGAAAGTTGACTATGGAAGGGGATCCTTTAGTAAAGTGATGGCTGAAGCATTTAACTTTTTTTCTTGTATCATTTTCTCAAATGCAGCCCCTCCCTCCCCCCATTAGTCTTACAATTCAAGTTCTTTAGGCCAGGAGATCAAGTTCTCCAGGTTCTTGCTGTATCATCCCCCTCCAGCTTGATATCTCTTTGTATCCCATTAACTCTGTGCCTCTGGCCTCATTAGGGTCTCTGAGAGTACTCTGAGGCCATCCTTAAGGTTGGTGCCTACTGATTCCCTGTCTCTACTGGTTCCCTGTGTCCACTGGTTCCCTGTGGCTACTGGTTCCCTGTGTCTACTGGTTCCCTGTGTCTACTGGTTCCCTGTGCCTACTGGTTCCCTGTGCCCACTGGTTCCCTGTGCCCACTGGTTCCCTGTGTCTACTGGTTCCCTGTGTCCACTGGTTCCCTGTGTCCACTGGTTCCCTGTGTCCACTGGTTCCCTGTGTCCACTGGTTCCCTGTGCCCACTGGTTTCTTGTGTCCAGTCTCTTCCTTCACATGTGGAAATCCTCTTGTGTTTCCAGGCTTACTTGGGAAGCCACTAGCTCTGCAGAGAACTTGCAGACCTCAGCAGAACATAGCATGGGCTTGCTTTTGCAGTCTTGTCACCATCTTGTGTATTCCAGTATTTCTACAGGGAGGTTGTGAGTTCTTTGGGGCATGTCCACACATCTCAGCATCTTGTGACTGCAGAGAATATGTCATCATGTCAGCTAACAGCTATCCCAGGGCTCTCAGAAGTCAGTGCCAGGCTTACTCAGGAATTCTTTCATAAAGAGCACAGCCGCTGAGAATCTGCTTTAGAACAGATCTATCTGATGGTATTTAGTGACTAGCCTTTTTCAGGCCATTATGTCCTGGACACCTATAGATATTGCTAATGCCAGGCCTCTGATTTTTTTCCTTAAGAATTTAAAAAAAAAAAAAAAACTTCTCAGACATAACAGTAAATTTTGGAGTGTATGTTCAGCCCAATTAACCTTAGAATATCTATAAACTTAATTCATTTTTTTCTGGAGATTTCTGTTTTGAACTAGGAAAGAATTCTTTCTCTTTTGTCTGAAATGGATATACTGTAATATTCAAAATAAATTTACCAGTTTTCTCCTAAAAAAAAAAGAATTTAACCACAAAGTAGAATAGACAACAGATTTTCAGGTTTCTTACATGAGCATTTTTTTTTTAATGCAGCCATTATTTTTATACCAAAGCATTTTGAAGTGTGAAAATGGCAGGTTTTTTTAAAAGGTATTTTTCTGCCCTGAGAAGTAGAATAAATGTCCGTATTCTATTTGTGACTATAATTAATAAAATTCTTGTCACAGAGTTTGGGTTTTGAAGACTTTGGTCCTAGACTGGTACTATTAGGTCCCAAATATTTGATGTACATGCCAGTCCTCGGGTTCCTTGGACTAAGTAGGAACTCTTTCTCAGATGATGGAGAATTTAAATAAGATTTTGCAAGTGAGGCTGATTAATGTGTAATTAATAATTAGGTTTGGAAATACTTTTAAAAGTATTTTTAAAGTAGCATTTCAAACAGTTTGGATTAGAAATAAAATGCATGTAAAGTGTCCGTGTATTTTATTTTTCTAGAAGATAACTTAAGTGCACTTAGTTTGAAGGAACATCACGGGTCTTTGAGAATATTTATTTATATTTATATTAAGTTTTTAATAAATTATGTCTGTAGAGTCATGGTCCTGGGGAAATTATAGAAACTTTGCAAAGTGGTGAGCATATATCTTTGCACCATGTGTGATCTCTGTCAGCATTCCAGGAAATGATTGTCTATACCCTCACAGGAAGGTGGTATCAACCCTATGTTACCCACAGAAAACTTGAGCTTGGGGAGGTTAAAGGACTGTGTTCCTGATGTCTTTTAGAAACCCTTGCATTTACACACGTGCCATGGCCTGCCTGGCTTTGTTTATTCTCTGTCCTCTTTCTCTATGGTAGCTGCTGATTTGGGGCCAGATAAAGCAATGGGAATCTGCAGTCTCAAAGCCCCTTAGGCGAGTGCGCTTGCTCTCTGCTTCTTCCAACCCATTCTTCAGTCTTTCCTTTTCTTCCTCCCTTTTGTGGAGACATTTGACATTTCCACTTTAGAAGCCAGGAGACAGTGTGAAGAGGGTTCCATATTTTCTTTTAAAAAGTATAAGTGGCAAGTCAAATTCATTGAGGATTTCTCACTGTCTCTGGGAATCTAGAGACAGCATGTGAAAGAGATGTACAGTGGCTGGAAACTCGGAGCTGTGAGGGCCAAGCATTCTTCTCTCCTAGAGGGCTTTAGTGTCTTCACTGTAAGGGTGTAGGCACTATTAGTGATTTCTAAGGTTTTAAAATTCAACAGGGCTTGAGGTTTCCCCAGCCATCAATTTCTGCCGAGCTACATATTCCTGCAGCTGTTTCTCTGATACCTTTCAATCTTTACATTTAATCTATTCAACAATGTATAATTTTTTAAAGGGAAGCTCTTATAGATACTTCTGAAATCTAAGGGTGAAGGGAATGAAAGGATGTTAAAAAATAGAAAACAACCAATTAAATAGTATATAGCATATAATTCTCCTTGGAAACTTACTGGGAAATTGAGGAGCACTTTAACAACTGGTAATTTAAATTGCATTTGAACCCTGCTAATGGTTTGTTTGCATGGGAGCTTCAATCATTTCCCAGCCGTTCTTTAGCAAAGCTGCTTGTTCTCTTTATGGCAAAGAAGAAGGAAATTATTAAGAGAGAAGTTGACTGTGGGAAAGGGAGGCCCCTTACATAGGCACATGGAAGGAAGTTGCAAAGTGGATGTGACACTCCCCCCCACCCCCCAAGGGACAAGGGTAGAGAGCTGTGACTTTGAGCAAGGCTTAGAAATCCGGGGATAAGTTGTGTGTTTCTTTCCCCAGCCCTGCCCCTTGCTCTGCATAAGGGAACTTTGATTTAATGGGGCTTTGGGTTTGGATTTTTTTTTGTATCATATTGCACTGTCCATAGCTCTAAAGTTGGCCTCTTAGTCATCAGTTTCTTTGCATATTTGAAATCATACCACCAGTGGAAATATTTTGAGATTTCTGATCTGCTGAAGACCACAAACTAACTCTTCAGGAAATGAACTGCTTCACTGGGTTCATCTCAATTAAACTCCATTTTTGTTACAGGGTTCCTTTTTGTTGCTGGGGCTTGCTTGAGTGTATAACACAAGGCAAATCCCTGTCTTAGTCTGTGTACCATGTTAAAGATGCTCATAACTAGATCTAGTGGATCAAGTCCTAAATCCCTTGAAACTAATGATGGTGTCTTGGATGGCCACTTCCCTACCCTGGTGCCCAGGCTCTCTTGTTGAGGAAGAATTGTGGAAGTCATTTTATGTTTTTTTTTCCCCAACTCTTAAGTTTATATACAGATGGGACAATCGATACCATGGACATGAAGTAATCATGTGATTGGTCAGAAAATGCTCAAAGATACTATGAGAGTGAGGGACACTTATTTGTTTGTATCATGGACAAGTTTTATAGTTGGCCACTGCCCTGGAATTTACTTTGCATAATCCCAAGAGAAGAGCCATAGTTCTCAGTGGTATGTCTGTGTTGAGGAGTTACCAAGGAGTAATAAGATTTTGAAGTTCTTTGTGGCTCACTAGTTTACATTTTACAGGTAAGGAAATTGAAATTCAGAGGGCCACTAAGTCATATTTCTTTTTCTTCGTTACTTGCATCTCACCTAGCTCATCCTTACAGTATTTAGATGAGGCTGTTTCCCATGATGCTGACATCGGAAGGGTGAGAATATTCTCTTTCCCCTTCCTTTGAGACAGACTTATACAACAAAAGGTACCTGGTACTGACTGGCAGTTTGGGAGGTCTAGAAGGCAGGCAGATGTTATGCAGTATGGCCTAACCTAGGAAGTACTGAAGAAGATGCTCTGAGCCCACAGACTCAAACCTTTCTCTCTGTTTTCCACAGGTGGAAACACAGGCTCAAGGACAGAAGCAGAGAGAGTGAGCCAGGTGCTTCTCTGTTGTTACTGTTCATTGTCCCCTCACTGAAGGGGAGACACTGTTCCTCAGTTGGTAAGTCCTACCTGGAAATATGCTTGCTTTTTTTTTTTTTATAACAATGTACATGCTTTAATCAATTTTAGAAATAATAGATGCTGGTAATAAGAGTTGAGAACTGGAGAACTCTGAAGTTTATTATTATCGTCATCATCAATACAGTTTTGAATGGTTTTTGTGACAAGGTAGACGCCATAATGCCAGTAATATATGTGGGAAAGCAACGGTACGCTTCATCTCTTGCAAGGCAGCGTGCGGAGAAACTGGAGGAAAACTCAGTGGCAGTTATTTCATCTCCCAGTAATTGTCTGACTTCCCTCTTTCTCCTTTGGTAAGAAGTGAGGTGTTACTGAAAAAGGCTGACGTGAAGATGACAGGGAACACTGATTGCATTTGGGAGGGAAGAAATCAAAGTAATTAGATGTTTCTTGTTTACTCCTGTGTAATGTGCCTTTTTCTTTTACAACCTCATTTGATTTTCTCCTCAGCCTTTGGAGGTGGAGAGGGCTAACAGCCTTGGCAGAGGGTGTGCGCCTTTGTTTTAATGACCTGCTAGCTCTCCGTTGCAAATTGATGTCTGTTGTTGCTGTGTGCTGGGACACATTAATGGTCATCAGATGAGGTGTCCTGCAGTGGCTCAATATTTCACCGATACAGGATGGATATGGCCTCAAGAATCATCTGTATGGTGTGACCTAGTGGTGTCCTGGGGGCAAGCTAAAGGAAAGTAGTTGGGGACTTCTTGCTGAGACTTTTACTGACTCTTGTCCTATGGTCTCCATGGTGAGAATCAGTCCCTACATACTATGATGATTTATATTAAACTACATAGATAATAAACCTCACTCTGAAGGTTGTGGAGTTTTTCAGAGCATCATGAATGCTGTTGTGGTTGGGAAAAGTCAACTTGATTTGAAAGTGTAACTGAGTTCATCCTTGTGTTTCGCCCGTCCCGTTTTTTTTTTTTTAAATCTTTGTTCCACTGTCTTCATTGGACAATTGGTCTCCACAGCATAGGTAGGTAGCACTCTTTGGCTTTGACTTGGCAATATTTCTCTAATAAAATCGCAAACATGGACTTGAATATTCCTCCCAGACTCCAGCTTATGGTTACAGCATCAGTGGGAATCTTTGTTACCTGCTTCATCTTTTGGGATTCTCAGTTTTTAAAATGAAATTGTGGTAGCCTTGAGCTTGGATTTAGTGAACTCAAATGGTGTCATAGCAGAACTGGAAAGACTGCCTTAATGAGTCGGCTGGAAGAAGCTCAGCGGTTTTTGTTATCCGAGGTTAGTTACGATTCCACAGCACATCTTGCTTCTGAGGCACTGGCATGTCCTTGCCATATGTTATTTAGAACATGGTGGAAAGGTGGCCTTGCAGACTCAGAAGACCTTTAGAGGGGAGGTGGCTTCAGACTCAAGTTGAGCAGGACTCTGGCTCCGATGCTCTGCAGTGTTCTTTGCTCTGCCCTTTTTCCATTGTTGGCTTTATCATCCTCAAGATACTTGTTTTGTGGTTGGGAGGTAGCTGTCCAGTGACTAGGCTGAAGACATCTGCATAGCTGTCCAGTCACCAGGATAAGGGCATCTGCTTTCCTGTCTGTAGGAGAGTAAAACTTGTGGCCACATTTAGAGAGCCCTTAGTTACTGCACACTGATGAACTTATCACTGAGGCCAAAAGGATGGAGTGTGCTACTTGGAATAGACACACTAGAGGCTGTCCTAGTCCAACCTCAAGGCAGCCACTCAGCAGAGTTGATTGGCTCCTTACAGCAGTTGTACTATTGGGAGAATGGGGCAGAAGCCTTATTACAGGGCCGTGCTTCAGACCTTGACTCATCTTCTGAAGGATATTAGGCAGCTCCACTACATACTAAGGTACTGCTTAAAAGAGTGAGATTAGAAAAGGAAGACACTTAGATACACACGACCTTGACCTTCAAGAATATAACACGCAGGTCAGAAGGACAGTGTTTGTGTGTCCCATTATCTGGTGGGATGTAAGCATAAAAGGCATGCCACACATTTCCATGGCTAGAAGACTAAGCCTGAAGGTTGTGAGCGTCCCTTTCCCCGGGGGTGCTCGAGCAGGAGCTAGCTGAATCTGTTGAGAGGTTCCAAGGGTTATACTACAGATAAATCTGGGCAGCACTGAAAGAGGGTTCTGTAAGCAGTGTAGCTCAGTCACTGTGAGTGAGGGAGAGGATGGCAGGATAGATAACACAAAGCACAAAGCCTGCCAAGTGTTAGTCTTGCTTTGTTTTCAGTTTCCCAGTCTTAGTATTTTAGGTTGCATTGATTGTCTTGCCTTTCTCTTATATTTGTTTTGTGTAAGTCTGTTGGTAGTAATTTACCAAGTGTGGCCTATTCATTCATGATAGGTTATTGTAATTGTTTTCTCTCTTCAAGATTCAAAATGAATTAAAGGTAAGGTCCTGTAAAGGTTAAGAGGACAGCACTGTGCCTAGTAGGTAGTGTTTATGCTTGGCGTTCCTTCTTCTCCATACCCAGGCACTGCCCTCCCCAGGGCTAAATGAGGACTAATTGGTTCTGAGTGTTGGAAAGAAAGTAGATTTGAAGCTTTCTTAATCATTAAACTTTACCCCAAAGCAGTAAGAAGTTCAAGGAGGTATATGCAGAGACCTAGAGCCCCAGAGAAGCAGCAGTCTAGTCTGTGGGATTGTCCTTGCTTTGTGTGTTCCTATAATCACACCTTCTGCTCCAAGCATGCCCGGCCCAGTGGGAGTCAGGAAGGAAATTATTTCTCTCTTTGGATATCAACGTACAATTGTTGGAGCCAAGGACTTTCGGTTTTAATATTTCCGTCTTGATCTTAAGAGCTACCAGGTATTAATCTCTGCCGGAAGCAAAGCGCTGGTCAGTTCTGTTAGAGGTGTATGTCTTGGCTCCCTGGAGTTACTTGGCCAGCTGGTTTCTGAGCATTTGTCACCATCTGCTAAGCCAGTTTCATTTTTATTTACTTGTTTCCCAAATTACAAGGGGACTTAATAAGTGTGAACTGAGGCCCACATAGTCTTCCTGAGTCTGTGCGTCTTCATGTAGCAGGGTAGTCTTGTAGGAGCTAGGACTGCTGTCTGTTAATGAAAACATAGAGGCATCTCTTTTTAGCCTTCCTCCGAGTTCCACACTCTTCTCCCTCAGCCTGTGGTGCAGTAGGGCTGCCTATTTCTCTCCTTGGCATGGTCCTAAGAGTTTTTTTCCATTGGGTTACTCTATGATAGTGGGTGTCTGATGCCTGTGTGAATGAGTAGAAGATCCTTTGTAGACTGTTGCCAAATGACTACTTCTAGTTTTAGTGTATGCCCTTGTTTTTTTTTCCTGATTCTAGTATTTGTCAAAAAGTTACTAACTTCAGAGTCCTTTTTTCTTTCTGCAGTGGAAAGTCTTGGAGATTGAACCCATGGCTTTGTATATGATCGTAAGTTGTCTGGCTCTGAGCTACATGCGTAGTCTAATCGTAGGCTTCTTAAGATATTATGGTTAGTAGGCATGCTTTCTGATCTCTAGAAGCTTTAAGGCAAGGAACCTAGAGAAGACAGTCACTCAATTGGAAGATGATCTCTCATAGCGTTTTTATTTATTAGTAAATGTATTTTAATCCTTGTGAGAGCTTTACGATTGGGAGATCAAGGTAAGTAAATCACAGCTACAGGTTTCAGGAGGGCCTAGACAAAAGGGGGTGGAGGGTTGAGAGAATTGGGCTCTTAGGGAAAGTCTCCTGGAAGGAGGTTAATCTCTAACATAAGCGCAGGTGGATGGTAGGATGGGCCTGTGACCATAGTTGGGCAACAGAGGCTGGTCAGTATCTGAGAGTGGGTATAGGTAATATCAAAATTTGATTGAACAGGTCAAAATTTCTTATGTGCTTCTTTCTCTAGCTGATCTTTAACTAGAAGCTGCAGCAGAAAACGATGCAGTGGCTTTTTATATACTGGTGTTATATTTACAGTTATGTGTGAGTAGCCAGGGTGTGCCTGGGTCTTCTCTCCAAGCCAGAAAGCATTTCTGTGTTCCCGAGCACTAGTGTTTCTTTCAAGAGTTCCTGATACTGAACCTTTGGTGGTCTGTTTCTTAGGCTTAATGAACAATAGTAGATTTAGTGGGGAGGACCATTAAAGTAGTCCAGAATCGGAACATTTCAGACTGTGATGCAGTATTATCAGGTACTGGTCCTGTGGAACAGTTTCCTCACATCAGCTGAAACAAGAAACATCTTTTGAATCATAGTTTCTGTAGGCCAGAGGTTTGATGGGGCCCACAGGATTTCTCATGATGTTGCCAGTGAGGTTTTCTATCCCTGCAGACCCCTCTGAAGGCTCCATTGGGGGGGGGGGGAATCTACCAAACGCCATCCCATGATCATAGCAAAGTGTAGTTACCTCTCTTCAGGTAGTTGGTCTGAGAGCTTCCACTCTGGCTGTGCAGAACTGTTTGTGGAGCAAGCTCCCA
Source organism: Grammomys surdaster (assembly GCF_004785775.1). Lineage (NCBI taxonomy): Eukaryota > Metazoa > Chordata > Mammalia > Rodentia > Muridae > Grammomys > Grammomys surdaster. Next base: position 2,104,679 of record NW_021605585.1, on the reverse strand, counting down.
AGGCGGTTGGCTCCTCTGAGTGTCAAAAGGGTTTCCATATTGTAAGCTATGGTTGGTTGCTTGCTTGCTTTCTCTGTGTTAGATGGGTATCACTACAGCCAGCCCATGGGCAATGGGAGGGAATCATGTGACTTGATTCCCAGGATGTGGACTTTATGGGACTTTGTGCTGGGCTGCTTCCCGGCTTCCAGGTAACGTAGGTATGTTAAGACGGGAGTTGCGGTGACAGGGAGCTGCTGAAATAAGCTCAGCGTCTTTGTAGATCAGTCTGCCCGGGAAACATTTTAGAGGAAAATTCCATTTGAAATCCTTCATGAAAACATTGATACACAACAGTATAGAATCCAAAATTGGCCCGAGTCTTGGGCGGAGAATCACAAGCTAATGCTGTTCTTTCCCACCTCTACAGTTTCGGCTTTAGTCAGCAGGCAGAGATGCTTTGGTGGAAATGACTGGAATTCTTGCTTGAGCCCTCAGCTGTGTAGGTGAGACGCCAAGAGTTGGGGAGGGGACAGATCTGTGCAGTGCAGGGGAATTCATGAAATTCCTCTTACTATTTTCTTTTCCCCTGACCTCGCCACCCTGTCTCTTTATAATGAGTCCGTGTAACCTTTAGGTATCCTTTCCTCTCTGTTTCTAACCATTCTCCTATTCCAGAAACAGATTAGGTAAAAGTAGGTCAAACTTGATTCCCGGAGCCTCCGTCCTGTCCCTTCTGCTATATTTCAGGGATGTGCTGCTTCTGTTGGGTCATGACATGTCCTGAGATGTTGAATAAATCAGTGTTTCTTGGCTCAGACAGTATGTCTCTGTAGTTATGAATAACATTTGCATTAGGAACAGAGAGCTGATGCACAGCATTGCTGTGAGGCTGACTGGATCAGACAGGAAACCTCAGCCAATGCCTTCTGTCTGGCAGAGACTTTCTTTCCAGGACATCCGTCTCTTTTCCCTACAAAAATAGTCTTCTCATAAAAACAGGCTCAGCAGGTCATCTTATAGACAGGGTCGGGTTCCCATGGTGTTCATCTTAATCGCTTCTCTCAAAGTTAATGGAAATGAGGGATTTAAAATCAGGGTCAAGGTTATTAGTAGCCCAGAAGCCCAAGACAGAGGAAAGCAGAGTTATAGTCATTAAAAACACTACTACTGTCCTGAAGATTCCTGCTCTCGGCTAGATGGTCTCTTTCAATCCCCCTCTCTCCCTTTAGTGCATCCAATGTCTGTCTTATCCATGGTTTTATCTGTATTGAAAGTACATAGTAACAGATAGACTTAGTTCTGTGGGTGAAGGCTATACAGTAAAGCTGGGTTTTAGAAAAGGAAACCCTCATACTAGATACAGAATCTTACTTAGGCATCTTAGTATTAAACCTGCTTTCTTTTCTGATTGTGGGATACAGAGTGCCAGCTTTTCTGCCCCCTGCACACCGATGAGCATTCTGCACAGGATGCCTGTTGAGTGGGCTTTGCTATAAGCCCATTTCCTCTACTAAGTCCAGTCTTCTGTAGACATTCTTTACCACTGTGTTAAGCTACGAGAAATCCACTTCTAGTTGGTGCAGCATTGGTTTCTGTCTCTTATTTTTTAAAGATTTATTTATTTTAATTTTTATATGTATGAATGTTTTCTGCATGCACATTTGTGCACCTTATGTATGCAGTGCCTGCAGAGGCCAAAAGAGAGCATTCGGTTCACTAGAACTGTGGTTAAACACAATAACACAGTTGTGAACCATTTTAGGTGCTGGGAACTGAACCTGAGTCCTCTGTGAGAGCAGCCAGCGCTTTTAACTGCTGGCTGTTTCTCCAGCCCGTTTTCTTTTTCTTTTCTTTTTTTCTTTTCTTTTTTTTTTGAGGGGGGAGGGGAGGAGTGTAATTCTTTCCTTGAAATAGCCCTTAGTTCTTTTCTCTGTTATACCTTTGTCTTGGTGTTTTCAGTTCGCAGTACCCTGGTGACTGGAAGGGCACCTCAGCGCTTGCATGGCAGTTATTACATATCTCATGTCTTCTTCAGTAAATCAAAGCCTAGCTGTTGCTCATTTGCTTCAGGAGTAGATAGAAACTTAAACACCATGTGATGATGCTCATCGTCTCTGAAATTGGGCAACAGAGGCTCTGAGAGAAAGATGTCCACAAGCAGATTTAGTGAGAGAGGCTTTTGGGGCATCCCTGGTAAAAGTAATGCTGTTTTTCTGATTCATAGGACAACTTTCACGCAAGTGCTGGTAGCTACCTCTGCCTTGCTAAACGGTGTCATCTGGACTTGCCCAGCACTGACCCTCCTTGGTTTCTCCTTGGGTCTGTTTAGCACAGGATTACCTCACCTCCTCAATGGCAACTGACTTGAATTGTATCAGTTATTAAAAATGAGCTAATATTTTCCTTTTAATTCAGTGGGCCTGGCTCATTCTCTGATTTAAGCTAGTGATTTATTTGTAATAAGGTATGAGACAGCGCTAGCCACTGTATGATGTAATCTAAGAATGACTTGAGAACAAAAGGCTTTACATCCTGAGAGTATTGCTGTGATGCTGTTTAGATGGAGAAGGGAGATAGGGTCTGATATTCACATGTGTTCCTTTCTTAGCTTTTCTTCTTGTTTGGAGTTTTGATGCCATTAACTTAGTTTCACCAGGATTGGGTTCACCTGCGCTTTTTTCTTCTCTCCTTGCCTTCCCTGACCCTGCTTCCCTGCCTGCTGCCGTCCTCAGAGGGTCCTCCCCACTGTCTGTAGCACACCTCCTCGGCTTTGCACCCTGCTATGTGTTCTATGGTGCTTATACACATAACATCTGTCCGCTACAGGCCAGTGGGCGTCTTCTCCTCCTGGTTTTTCAGAACCTTTCACCCCTTGTTGGAAACCTTTGATGTGGACTTCTCATTGCTTAGCACAGTAGCAAAGAATATTCACAGGTGATTTGACTTAGTAGAGGAAATGGACTTTCTCTTGTTTTAGATTGGCTCTTACTACTGAAATCTAGCCAGCTTGTGGCCCATCCTTGGCCTCCTCTCATCTGAGAAATGGGTGTTTTGTATTTCACTTTTCGTGGTCAACTGGTATTTTGGCAGGGGACCCTGAAGGGATTGTGGAGAAGCGGATCCTGAGGCTCCATGCTGTTTAGCTGTGGTCATTCAGTCTCTCTGCTGTGGTTCAGGCACAGAAGTGAGAGTGAAGACATATGGGAAGTTGTATGGCTGTTGGCACAGGACATTTTTATGATTCTCTTGAGGAAATGGGGAGGACTCAGTAATGTACTTGCTGTGCAAGCCTGAGGACCCAAGTTTGACTTCTAGAACCCATGTTTAAAGTTAAAAAAAAAAACAAAAACAAAAGCCAAAAAATCCAATTGGTGTGGTGGACTATACATGTAATCCCTGTGTCTGCTCCATGTACCCCTGGCTAATGAGAGACCGTGGTTGAGAAAGGAAGATGCATGGTGCCTGAGGAAGAATTGGCCTGACGTTGTCTTCTAGCCTCTACATGCTTGCCCCCATATAGTAAACAAAAAAATACAAATAAAGGTTTCTTGCTTTCTGGGATTCTTTGGCTTGTTGACCTTAAGTGTCTTTCCCAAGATCACGTAGCAAATTGTAGTATGGAACTCAGTTCGCAGATATAGAGGTGGTTAAAAGCTACATACTCTAGTGTAACCTTTCTCTGTATATGCTGCTTGAAAGAGTTGAGAAGCTGGGACAAGAATTAGAAGGAAGGTTCATGACTTATTGGAGCTTGTTGCAAGACTTCCTACGTTCTGTGTCTCTGCAGTGAAGTAGGGTCAGGCCATGGCTTTCTCTGTCTTTTTTGGTTCCAGGGAAGTCAGAACACCCACGATGTTCTAGTTTATGATGAAGATGGCAGTTGAAGGCTCAGGTCACAAAAGTATGACACTGTCAGAGTCTTTCTTGGATTGGCCTTGCTTCCTGACTCCATTAGAGCGTGTACTCTCTTTCCTCTCTGAGGCACAATGCTTAACTCTTGGCAAAGTCCCCAACTGTCTATGTGCTAGGTCATTTCAGAACTCATGTCATGGAATAGTGGGAGAGGCAGGCATGGAGATGGAAGAGGCCCGTCAGGTGATCAGCTCCCAACCTTCCAACTCTCTGTCAGTGACTAGGTGCAAGCAGAGAAAGAGGTTAGAGAGTGAAGAAAGATCTAGAAGGGATCAGTGTGGACAGAGCCAAGGCAGTGGTGTCTTCTTGTGGGACTCTGTCTGACATGGAAGGGACAAAGCTCACTCTTGTAGTCTGTAATTATGTGTGAGAACCTTATCTGCTCCTGTTAGCTCCAAAATAATTGACACAAAGGCCTATTAATTTTATTAATTAGCTGCTGGATTGGTTTTGAGATATTCTAACCCTCCAAGGCTATATACTTCCCAGCCACATGTCCTTTACCTTCAATCTGAGCCTTGCCCTGGCTCACTCACATCCATGTGTGTCCTGATGTCTGATCTCTCCTCAAGCCCTCATGGTGGATCCCTTGGCAATCTGCTCATCATAACTCCTCAGGCCACCTCCTCTTTTCCCTTGTCATGGTCTTTCTCTTACTTCCCTCTACCTGGCATCCCTGGCTGGGATCAGAAATCCAGCCTTTCTATTTCCCCTGCCCAGTCACAGAATGAATCAGCTCTTTCTTGACCAATCAGAGATGATGGAAAACAATTGTTACATAACATTGAGACATGGGGTGGTTCACCTTGCTGATCATGCTTGACCATTCAGACTGTAGGCAGATGTGTAGGCAGAGAAATCAGCATCTGAATGCACAGTGCACAAGGCCAGTCCGAATGCCCTCTGACCTCAGAGGGAACTGAGGGGGAGCTGCTGAAGCAACAGACAGACAGTGTGAGGCTGAGTTTTCAATATCAAGAAGAAGACACAGGTTTTTTTTTGGGGGGGGGTATTGGAGTGTGGAGTCAAGGTGCTCCATCACTGCAGGCATTTAAGCAGTGCCTGACACCGGTGCTTTATAGGGGAGTAAGCAAATTATATTGTTTTTCAGTGCTTAACCTTATTGCCTTTTAAAAATTATTTTTATTTGATATGTACATTTGTTTGGGCTACATGTATATCTGCATAGCACACAGGTACTTAGTACACTTGTAGTCCAGAAGATGGCATCAGAACCGCTGGACCTGGAATTCCAGATGGTTTTGAGCTGCCATGTGGGTGCTGGGAATTGAACCCGAGTCCTTCAGAAGAACAGCCAGTGCTTTTAGCCACTGAGCCATCTCTCCAGACCCAACTTTAGTGTTTTTTTTGAAGGTGTCCCCTGTCTCATTCTACAATTTTTCTGAAGATAAATTTTATGTGAATTTAAATTCCCTTTTAGGATAAAAGCCTTAAGAGAGTGATTTTTCTCTCTGCACCTGGAGATGCTGCTCTATCTCAGGCAGTTACACATAGTGCTGTTGATAAGGAAGACAAGAAGGGCTAAGTCAGCTGAGGGATGTTAGAACTTCTTTGAACTGAATGGTGGTGTTGTTGTTTTGTTATTTCTTCTTCTTCTTCTTCTTCTTCTTCTTCTTCTTCTTCTTCTTCTTCTTCCTCCTCCTCCTCCTCCTCCTCCTCCTCTTCCTCCTCCTCCTCCTCTTCTTCCTTCTCCTCCTCCTCTCTTCCTCCTTCTCCTCCTCTTCTTCTTCATCTTTTTTGTGTGCTTCTTTTCAAGAAAGTTGCAGAGAATCGTGTTCCGTAGGCTCTCTCCTATCCTTCCCTCCCATTGGCAGTGACTTGCTATGCACTGCCTGGCCACTTCGCCTGTTTGTCCATTAGAGCACATGTCTCAGTCTTTCCATCTCCACTGGGTGTTGAAACTCATTGAATTCTACCTTATTTCATAAGAAGCCCTGCGGTGCCAGATGTAGCAAATCCTCATAATGGGTGACTTATTAGTTTAACAACTTTAAACATGCCTACTATGTGCTAGACCCTGTTCAAGATGGCAGGACCACCTGTGAACAGGGATGGAGATGAAGTAACCCAGCAAAGTGTTTGAGTGTGAGTGTAAGCACATGCCGAAGTCCTTAGACTGAAGGACACTGGGTACATAAGGGAACATGCTGGCACAGCTGGAGTGAAGGAGCCACACTGTGCAATAACCATAGTGACAACAGATGCTACCAGGCAGACTTTGAGGGTACTTTGGGGCGTACTTTGCTTCAGTCTTTTAAAGAATCTACAGAAATGTAACAAAAAGATTTACCTAGGTGGGGTTGTAGCTCTGTTGGCTCAGGAAGCATCTAGAGGCCAAGAGAGAGAGTTGCGGTTTCCCCCCTCCTGCAGCCCTCCTTGATGGGGATTCTTGGTTTTCAGATGGTGTGCTACTGTGTGGTGCACACCTGCTCGGATGCTTGGCCCGTGCAGATGGGCAATTGCATGCCTAATCACCCACTTATTTGTTTTCCACATGCAAATTTGGGGTTTTTTGTAGATGGACTTAATATATTTGTTGCTTCCCCATTTTATTTAAAACAAAACAAACGGCCAACCATGTCAGTTTGGGGTAGCAAATAGAAATGTGAATATTATTTTCTTTGGTGTCAGTTTCGATTGCATGGCTGAAAGGGATCTCAGGCAAATGATTCTTTTCTGGGCTCAATTTTTCTTTTGTTTTCTGTCACCTTTTTAAAACTATAATTATTTTTTATTCCTTTAGAAAGTTTTAAACGGGTATGTCTTAATTTATCTTCGCAAATACTTTTCTTGCCATTCAGGCTCTGTATTTTTATTGTGTGTGGGTTTTTTTTTTTTTTTTTGACTTTCATAATTTTTGTTTGTGAACTTTGGGCCTGTTATCCTAAAAAGGCATTATAGAGTCTCCACAGGCCATTGGTGGGTGATGTAGAGACTTCCTTAGCCTGGAAATAAACCGATACAAATGAGGAGTGTTTACTCCTTTCTATTGATGCATTGTTAGGTATGATGACATAGCAGCATGCAAAAGTCTACTTTGGTTTAGAGGCCATGCTGCATTTGCTTGTATTTCTTATGGGATATCAAAGCTCTAGGGTGGCCTACAGCAGTTAGTAGATACTTTGGTATTGATTTTGCTCCATGTATGTCACTGTATGCTTAGGGACACAGGCTCAGAGAGAAAAAATGACAGGTTTGAGGAGACAGCACATGGTTGCTTCTGTGGCCTGGGATGATGAAGAACAGTCAACCCTGCAGAGGGCATCGTCTCAAGGTGGGGTTTGTGTTAAACAGTGTCTATGTGTCTCATTTCTCCTTATTTTTTTTTAAAAAGCAATCCATTTTGTATTGAATTGTAAGCAAAGAAGTAATGAGCGGGAAGGTGGTGGCAGTTGTTTGCCACTTGCCATACAAAGGTTGATTATTCAGGAAGGGTAAGGTGCGCGCGCGCGCACGCGTGTGTGTTTGTGTGTATGTGTGTGTGTTTGTGTGTGTGTATTTGTGTGTGTGTGTGTTGTGTAGAGCATGAGAGCGGGTCAAAGCAATCTCCTGTGCAGATGATGTCAGACTGTCAGAATTAGGACCTTCATTTTATTCTGAGTGTCTGAGCCAGAATGAAGTCTAGTGCTTACTTGATTTGGTCATTTATTTTGGAAAAAGAGACACTGATTGATGCCCACAGTGGCCAAGCCTTTTGCCCAACCCCATGCAATGCTAACAGATTAGTTACCATATTAAGAACAGCAGTATCCTTTAGTATAGGAATCTTCATTTGGAAAAAAACTATGTTTTTAACTACCGGATACTAGTTACTGGTTAGCTAGTGGGGTGTGCATGTGAGAGGAAACATAAACCGTCTTTGTGGGACTTCCTTCTCCCAGTAGTTTTTGCAGAAGGAGCCTGGCATGGACTATGCACCTTCTATCAGACAGGCCTCTCTGGTCTTTACACACTAGGGTAGGCACATAATCAGTGACGAGATAAACACTTAGGACCATGGGCCTTTCCAGCAGCTGTGTTGAAGAAAGCCCCTGAAAGAGCCTTAGAGAGGAAAGTCATTTCCATTTAATAGGCTTTTTATATGATAAATATGGGATCATTCACTTTTACACATAAAATATTAGTTTTTTTAGATCATGAGGCTTGTCTGCAAAGTCCAAAGTGATATTTCTTGTTTTGGAAGTGGTTTTATAGCAAGGTTGCCCACGTGAGTGAAAGGACAGCTTTATCTAGAAAGTGTAAGAAGGGGTTAACCTTTCATATGCTTTCTGCTAGAATACTGAAGGTCCTGGGGATTTTGCTGTCTTAAGTTTTCAGATCCTAGGTCTGGAAGGACTGTGTCCAGTGAGAGGTGGGCCTGCTATGACATATCTGTGCAGGCCACTGCTGCTGTGGACTACCAAGTACATATTCTACAGTGCTGTAGCTGACACTACTGCTTGACAGCATCTAGATACTTCTTGGTGTGGAGGACAGTACAGATACTGTTGTCAGTCCCCCGTGTATGTGAACTGTGGACAGATTCTGTGTAAGAGAAATTTAACATGTCTGAGGGATTCAGGTATCTTCCATGGTTTGCTCTGTCGCTGTGTAGCTCTCCTTTGTTAGGTAGGGAGATCAGAACTGACATTTCATGTGTGTTCATTTGTTTATATTTTGAAAATAATTTATTTCCTGCTTATTTTTATCTACTGTATGTGATATCATATTGTAACATTGTTGGTTATCTGACCCTCCCCTCCCTTCCTCTCTTCCTCCCTATCCCCTTTCTCCCTTCCTCTCTTTACTTTATGGAAAGTGATCTTGGGCTTCAGGGTGCTGCTTAGTATAGTGTTTTTCTAGTATGCATGAAGTCTGGGCTGGGTCCTAGCAATGAAAAGGAAAAGCTCATTGCTCTCTAGACCCCCCAGTCTTTTCATCTACAGGGACAGACTATTTGGAAGGATCTTTAGAGAATTATTGACTGTCTTGGAACTGCTAAGCAATTTGGATGTTGGAATCTCAGATTTGGTTGCTTTTCTAGGAACCACTAATTTTCTGTATAGTTACAAGGATTCGAAGCAGGGGATAAGGTGTTCTGAAAATAAGAAAAAGAGGTCAGATGAACTGCCGACTTCAGGCACATGGAAAGAAAGATCTTTATTCCAGTGACCTCTCTGCTCCTTGGAAAACTGTGGACTGCTAAATTTCGTGACCTAACACTGAGAGTCCTCTGGAGTTACAAGGACTGATGACGTTAAATTACAGGGTGGAGGACAGTCCTTATTAGACTAATGTGTGCTATAGAGACATACTGTCCTTTGGCGTTTAAACAGATAGCATTTTCCCCCCAAGTAGGATGCTTTATGAATAGCTCCTTCAAATTCCCCAATATAGGGACCATGCAAAGAATGCAGAGAGTATTTGGGAGATCTACCTCAGAAGTTGCCTTAATGTGGGTTAAGTTTTTAACGTGGCCAATGGCTAAGCCATTGCATTTCCTCAATGAATCTCGTTTATAAGGATGTCTATTCTTCTCAGCTTTTCTCTATTTCGTCTTGTATTTGGGATGGTAACCAGAAACTAACACACTGAGCGGGAGGGCAGAAGAGCTGAGCTCTGACCTCGACTTTGCCACAGCTGCTGTGTCCAAACTGTTCACGGACATGATCATTCATTGAACAAGTATTTAAATGAATGCTTTAGACAGCAGCTTCTAGAGGCACAAGAGTGTGTAAGATGTGTTTTTCGCCCTCTCTGCCTCTAGTCAGGAGCAGAGAGCCATGTACACAGGCAAGACACGGAATCAGCTCTCCTTGTGCAGTCTTTCTTCACACATGCAAGAGCCAGTATTAGACCAGATGATCAGCAAGGGCCCTTCTGATGCTAGCACACGATCTCTCACTCAAACTCATCAACTCTCCAATGATTATTTACCAAGCTGAAAGTTGGCCAGCATCTTCCCTTTCTCCCATTTATAGACTGGAATGTTGAAGATGAATGAGGCTATGTCTGCAAAATGCTTTAATAAGCAAGTTGGGAAGAGATATTATATAAGTTTGAGGCACTGTTATTAATGGGAAAACGAAAACAAGGGCTGATGTTTTCAGAGAGAGCAGATGGCTTCTTTGTTTAGAATTTGAGTATAAAGAAGAGAAGTGGGGGGAAAGATACTTGCCATATTGTGTAGGCCTTGGATTTGAGTGACTTTAAGATGCCAAAACAATCTGGTTAGGAAAGTCCCATAGATTCAAAATAGCTCCTCACTGATCAAACTGTAATTAAAATAACAAAAAAATGACAGTAAGAGACTTCCTAATTAGAAGTGCCACCGTGACAATTGACACAGCCTCACTGAAGCTCCCTTTGAGTAGCTCTCCAGAAACATGCTTTTCCATGCTTCACACGCTTCAACACATCTCGGAACAAGTCAGTGAGAGCAGACTGCAAACTCCTGCTTTCTAAGCCCCCATCTCGTTACCATTTGTATGTGTTTCTCATGATTTGAGTTGGATCCCTGGGTCCCACATGATGGAAGGAGAGAGCTGGTGTCTGAAACTGTTTTTTAACCTCTACACATGAGCACCCCTCCCCCAAATAGGAATAGATGTTAAAAAGGTCAGTCCTTCCTTCCACTCTCTCATTTTGTTCTTTGATAAAAATTGCTTTGCATTTGGATATTCCCCTTTTTTGCAGAAGTCACATACTGCAAATGACATCTGCAATAGTTAATCCTCACTGTCTGTCAACCTAATTGCCCTTAGAGTCTCCATGAGACAATCTCCTAGGGCATATCTGAGAGGGCAGGGCGTTTCCAGAGCTGTTTAAATGAAGAGGGAAGACCCACTCGGAATGGTGGTGACACCACCTCATGGACTGGGTTCCAGAGTGACTGAAAAGCAAGAGAATTGGGTACAGGCATGCTGAGTAGGTGCTTTCTGGCTGGGGCTGCAGTGTGACCCCCCCCCCCCCACCTCACACTCCAGCTGCCATGCCCTCTGGTCTATGATGGGCAGTACCCTCTAAGCCAGAATAAATACTTTTTAAAGTTGTTTTTGCTAAGTCTTTTGTTACAGCTTCCTCTTCCTCTTCCTCCTTCTCCTTCCTCCTCCTCCTCTTCCTCCTCTTTCTTCTTCTTCTTGTATACTAATTAGGAAAATGAGAAGATTTTTTTTGTTTTCCTATATTTATTGGAGGCTAACTAAGTTGCTCAGGCTGCCCTTGAACTTGTAATCCTTTCACCTTACTCTCTCGAGTAGCTTTGAGTGGCTTAGCCTATTACTGGGATATGCTATTCATGTCTTAATTGTTTTATCATTGTGGGCATTTTTTTTACCCCTGTTTATTCACTGACCTATAAAATTAGGATATTGAACAAGATAATTTTCTTTATTATTTTTTTCAGTAACATTAAATCTGTGGCAGCTGAGGGCTTTGGGAGCAGACAGATATATCTAGGTGTCTAATTCATCTCTCTGCCCTTTAAGTAGAAACAATGACCCACCATGTTCAATATCTATCAAAAGGCTTTAGGAAACAAGACACCCTGCAATTTATTCACTGATTCGTTTGTGATTAGCATCCTCTGCCCTTTCTTGTATCCTCAACTCACTGATTGAAGCTTAATTATAGGGAATTCCTTCCTCTCAGATTTTATCCCACTTGTATTTCATTTCTTTCCTCTGATCCCTCGTATTAACTTAATAGTGTAAATAGGGCTCGGGGATCATCAATGCTCTTTCCTCTTCCGGTGTTTGCTATCAGGCCTTACTAGTCTCTGGAGGTGAGTGAAAGCCCCCACCCCCAGCAGTGCTGTCAGCAAGCCCATGCAAGCTTGGCTGCAAATGAAATTCTCTAAATGAACTCTAGATAAATGATTTGTCCCTAAAAATTATTATCAGAGTGTCCATAGCATGGCCCGTGTGGCCATCTTCGTCACATCCCCAAGCTTGAGGGCCATTCCCTAGCCTTGAGCTGCAGCCATTGCTTTGATACTATCTTAGTTGATGTCTTTCTAGATCGGCTGCTGTTCTGGGTATTACTTTCTGACACTCAAGTGAAAACTGCTGTCCAGCAAGAGTCACAGGAGCTTCCCTGAACAAGGTGCACCCACAGCCTGTAGTCAATATGGGAGGGAAGAGCAGGAGTTAACCTTTTGGGACGTGCTGCCTTTTTATGCTTCTATGAATGTTTAAAAATGGTAGCAAGTGGTATATTTCATTGCTTTAATTGTTCATGGTCTTTTTAAAGTATGCAATAAAATACCATTTTAGCTAACTGACCTTTATATTTTAGTGCTTTTTGGAAGAGAACAACACCTGGTATTATGCTGCAGCATAACTTTTAATTATTTGTATCTTCAGGCAGAAGAGCTTGTTTTGGAACTGGGGGCTGAGGGTCTGCTGCCTTCCCTGTGACTTAACCTGTTTCTACTTAAGCATCAAGTCTGATTTGGTTGGTGGTTCTTGACCTCCTAACGTCCAACATTCATATCTTTGGTCTTTTCTTCTACAGATTTACCCAAGAAAGAGACTTGGTTCATTTCTTATTTCCTGCTGAAGGTACTCGTGAGGGAAGACAGCATGTTTGACCTAATCCATATTTAGGAGAGGAGAGCTCTCTGTTCCCTCTTCAGTCCATTCAGCAGTGCAGGGTTTAACCCTGAAGGCCACTGCTAATAGGTTTTTAAAAATTGATGCTGTTAGATATAGCTCATCTTCCAACTCTGAACTTGGTTTTCTAGAAGGGAAACAGTACTCAGGTTACAAACACAGGCCACTGGAATTTCAGAGGCTTCTGTTGACCTACAGATTTTGTAAAGGCAGATGTACTTACATTTACACTGTGCTCATGAACATGGGTTGTGGTCTGCCCCCACCCCGTGGCGTTTTAGAAGAAATGGGATTTGGTTTTCTCATGCTAACAAATTAGACATAAATTTTTAGGTAGGTCTGAGAAAAATATGTATGTATATATGTATACACACATATATATGTAATGAAATAATTCAGCCTGAATTTATAAATCATTTTCAAATTTGTTAAATAATAACATGAATTCTCAATTGCTACATTTTTTTCACTAGTGTTTATTTTTTCCTGAAGCATTCTATTGTAAACAGTTCCAGTTTAGAATGTCTGAGAGCAACTGTAGCCATATACCCATATCTTTTATTCAGAGTCGTCTGGTGTTTATGTTCTGTCTCTTCAGTCTTACCATGTCTCCACCTGTGTTTCTGCCTTTTCTCTAGTTTATATACATATTTTTTATGGAGAATTGGAGAATAAGCATGCATTGCCTCTTGAAATTTTGGGTAAGATCAAGTGAGAGAAAGTTGTATAAATTGTGTGTGGTACTCTACTGCTCTTGAATGTAGTGTGTGTCCCTATGAATATGGAGGGGAGAATCTCTTCTTCCTGTTGCAGTGTGCTGCCTCGGTGTGGTGTAAGTTATGGTCTGTATCCCTTTCCTCTGCTAATGCAGTTATATTCTCCGTGGTGTTCTCCTCCCGCAGTGCACACGTTGGACTAGACTGATGGTCATCTAGTGGTCACGACTCGTCAGTCTCCTTTGATCTGGAACAGTTAGGTCTACATTCTTTACATTTCACAGTGTTGGTACTTCTGTACAAACTGGAACTCCATCTGAAAATACAATCTTCCCAATAGCTAATATTTCTTTATGTTTAAGTTGAATTGTGCATTCCCCTGTGGGATGTGACCCCTTGGGGTCAAATGACCCTTTATCACAGATGTTGCCTAAGACCATGTGCATATCAGATTTTATTCATAACAACAAAACTACAGTTATGAAGTAGAAACAAAAATAATTTTATGGTTGGAGGTCACCACAACATGAGGAACTGTTTTAAAGGGTCACAGCGTTAGGAAGGTTGAGAACTACTGGTCTAGAGACTGTCATGAAGATGTTGTGTGTCCCTAGTGTCATATTGGGAGACTCAGAATGTGTACTGGTGGTGGCACTTCGCCAAAATGTTCTTTGATTTATCCACTATGTATACCTGCTATCTTGCTGTTCACATTTACCGCTATAATTATTAGTTTGGTTTCTTTGGAGATAGATTCTCACTGTATGTTGGGTTGATCTTCAACTCCTGACCTCTTGGCTCTGTCTCCCAAGTGCCTGTGTACAGACATGCATTGACATGCCTGGCTGGGCTTTGCAATTACTCAGCAATCCATGAGGAGGTACTTTTGTCTTGCTTCTGTGAAGCTTATCTTCTAAATTTGTACATAATCTACTCTGTAATGATTGTTGCAGAATTACAGCTTTCCCACCTTCATCATTCCTTCATGGATATCTTCCCATGTCTGCTCTAAGTGGAGTCCCTCCTCTCCTCCCCCAGCTACCCTTTCACTGCTTCACATGGTAAAAAGTCTCAGGACTTTTATTTCCATCTTTTAGGATTAGTTGCTGCTGTGCTTTAATTTTCTTCTTCAATGTGTTCTACATTTAGCCAGTGAGAATGTGGCCTCCCGCTGTCCCACTCTGTGCGGTCTTCATATTTCGTGGGTCTGTCTGTAGCTGTGGGAGTCAAAAGCATTCTGGTTTCATCCTTTGCCCTCCTTGTCTCACCTCCAGGAACACAGTTTTCTCACTGACTCTTCCTTCCCTTTAGTGGAGAGTGTCATTGGATGGCAGTATCTGAGTGTTGCTGAATGTTGACTTCCTGTATAGGTCTTTTCAAGGGTCAGACCCCAGAAACTATGCACATTACATAGGCTGTGTAATCATGGAACTGTTGGGTGAGAAATAGTTTGAAGTTGCCTGTGCCTTGCCATAAATAAACTGGAACATCTTTATTCTGTGCCTAAGTATCATACTTATTTTACGATTTTCAGTTTTGTGAACTGTGTGTTATTACTACTACTACTTACTACTGCTGCTACTACTACTACTGCCATATTGTCAAGTAGGGGTCTCATGCTTTAGCCCAGGCTAGCTTGGAACTCTAGTGAAGCTCCCAAGTGCTGAAGCCTTCCAGGTGCTGAGGTTACAGATGTAAGCTTTCCTGCGTCCCCCTCAGTGTCCCCTCTTAAGTGAACTTTCAGTTTTTATTTTGATTGGATTGGTTTGGGGCCAGCTTCTTTTTCTAAATGACATTTCAGGTTCCAACAAGATTTAGTGTGGAGACATCTCTGCCCTCACTGTCTGAAATTGGCGGTTACTTTATATTTATTTTATTTAATTGCTTTTTGAGGTGCAGGCAGGCCTTTGCTGTGTTGCTCAGGTTAGTTTAGACATCTGAGCTCAAAAGTGTCCTCCTGCCTTAGCTTCCCAGTAGCCAGGAGGATAAATGTACACCATCCTTGATTGCTGGTTGTTACATTATAACACAGCTCTGAGGGAGAGCAGAGATGAAAGCCACTGGAGAATTAGAGGAAAACTGGTTCCTGGTTACATGAAGTCAGAGATTAAAGCTGAAAGCTATTTATGTCAATTAAGCATACTTGACCTTTTGCAAGTCAGCCTCTCTAGACCTTTTTTCCCTCCCTCCTCCCTCC
Source organism: Grammomys surdaster (assembly GCF_004785775.1). Taxonomy (NCBI): domain Eukaryota; kingdom Metazoa; phylum Chordata; class Mammalia; order Rodentia; family Muridae; genus Grammomys; species Grammomys surdaster. The sequence goes on along the minus strand of NW_021605585.1, from coordinate 2,089,260 downwards.
CTCTCCCCCACCAAACCCAGCTCTTTCCTCATGTAAGTGTGTGTGTGTGGGGGGTGTTGGGTGGGTGATGGTGATGGTGGAAATTAGACCTGGCAAATGCTAGGTTAAGTGGTTCAGCATTGAGTTACATCCTTGTCTCTTGTTTTTGTGAGATAGGGTTTCCTTTTGGATTAGATTGGCCTTGAACCAACACACTACAACCAACCCTGGAAAACAGAACATAGATTCCTGTGTCTCTTCTTCCTGCGTGTTGAGATTACAAATGTGGATTGCCATGTTTACTTGAGTTTCTCAAATTTATTGGTTAGGGACAAAAATGTCACTGCTCCCCTCTTAAGAACATTTGTCCCTTGGTCTGCAAAGGCAAACTTGTTAGGATGTCGGTACCATAGATAGTGCTCGGACTGCTCTGTCCCCGAATTTATTATCTTCCCTTAAATTCTTTCCACGTTAAGCTCTCTTCTGGAAGATTATCAGTTTTATGCATTAATATGTGCCCGTACCTCACATGCCTGGTATATAGCAGTGGTAATTGAATGTTTCTGAGCGTGAAGCTGTCAGCTCATTTAGTTTGTTGAAAGATTTGTGGTTTGATTCCCACTCCGAAATGTAGATATTTAGATGTTTTAAACAACAGATTCTTACTTTTAGCATATATACATATATATGCTAAAAGTATATATATATACTCTTTCTAATGCACACACACACACACACATATAATCAATAAAAATATTTACTCAGAATTATGTATGTAACTTTCTGGCTTCACTCAAGTTGTAAGTTTTAATCTTCGGCACTAAATATGCTGTAGGTATTGTTGTCCATCACACAGATAGACATGGTTTGACCTTTGCTTCTTGCTGCCTAGAGTCACCCAACCTAGGCACTTAGGACTATACCGTATAATCTTGACTGCCTGCCACACAGGATGGGGCATGATGCACAGGTTTAGCAGTATCCCATGAGTGAGTCCTGTTTTAAATGAACTAGTCTTATCTCTCTCTCTCTCTCTCTCTCTCTCTCTCTCTCTCTCTCTCTTCTCTCTCTCTCTCTCTCTCTTTTTCTGTGTGTGTGTGTGCGTGCATGCGTGTGTGTGTGTGCTCGCACACTCTTGGATGTGTGGGCACACATGCACACACACACACACACAACCACATACACAACCCTTTTCACACATCCACCAAAGTCACTAATTTCTGTAGAATGTAAGAACTTAACATTCTGACCATGTCGGCTCCCTTTTCATTTACTCTCTATTTCCATGTCTGGAATGTTATTGTGTTTTATTTCAAAATGACTTTTATTGGTGTTCTTTGAAGACATACATGTAATAATTCTAATAGAAACTTTGGCAGTTATGTCCCTGCTCCTCGGAAAGGGAAGGAGAAGAGAGAGAGTAGAGGGAAGGAAGAATTTTCTACAATCTTGTTAATTTAAATTATATGATAGTAGATAGTGTCACTAAGGGGTGTGTGTGGGTAGGGGTGTGTGTGTGTGTGTTTGTGTGTGTGTGTGTATGCATGCCTGTGCATGTGTGTGTGTGCTCACAGTATGGACTGCTGTCCTGGTGCTTGCCTTTTAAACCAGTTCTGTTTTTATGTACTTCGTGTATACTTCCATGGGAAGAATATTTTCAGTTTTCCTGTATCACAACACTCAACAGTTAATCTCCCGTCAGTTTCTACACTGCACTAAGTGCAGTGAGCTAAACCAGTGAGTGACTGCAGCTTAATTCACCGTTGTCTTTCCAGGGTCGTGCTCCAAAGCCATCTGTATACATAATAGCTTTTCCCTAAGTGGCTGACAGCTATGAGTGAGTACGCATTAAAGTAGAAAAAGATCTGCCCACCTTTTCTTAAGAAATTAAACTTGGCACATGATGAATTCCAGAACTATGAAAGAAAGGCGAGAGCCAGAACTGGCAAAGCTGCCCTTATATGGACGTGAAGAAGCATAGTTTACAGTGTGGTAGGTGTTGCCAGTGGGAGCTTGGAACTACCTGATGGTTCTGAGACAGGGCCTCCTGTACCCCATGGTCTGTGCTGTTTGCCTCTGTTGGTTATCATTTTAGCTCTGAATATCTCCTTTAGAACAGCAAATCAGGATTTTAGAGGTGGGAACTGGCTTGCATTAATCAATGCCCAAGGCAGTCTGTGATTAGCTCATTGCAATATTCACAAGCTTCAGGAGCAAGCGTCTCATTCATTGGCTCGCTAGTGTCATTGCTGCTATTGTTCCTGTGTGTCAGATGCTGTACAAGTTGAGTTAGTTGTCAGAGTCATTGTGTAGTGAAGGATGACGGAGGCAGAATCGGAGGCACCAACATCTCCTGTCCATCAGGCACAAGGTATAGAAATCCTGCACTGCCTGTGGAACACAGCTCCCAACGCATGGCTGGCTTCCTGAATGGTGATCTCTTAAGCAGACATATAGGGATAACCTGGGTATTAGACCTCTGGAGATATTAAATATGTTATATTGTTTGTCACTGTGTGGTTTCCCTCTTCTGTGTCATCATGACAATCTCTGAAAATCATTATACCCTACTTAACACATGATACTTCCCAAGCAAAGCAGAAGCTGCTGGCAGCCTTGCCTATTTCATGTAAGGGTGCTATAAAATGCTAGAGTGTTTTTTGTAAGCACTGTTCTTGCTACAGTGTCTCACTGCCTTGGAAGTTTTTTCCTTGGTTCAGCATTAGGTTATGAATTGAGTCAAAGGTAGTAGACCTGTAGTCATCTGAGCTCACCTACTGTGTGAGTTGTCTGAGCTCACCTACTGTGTGAGTTGTCTGAGCTCACCTACTGTGTGAGTTCATCCTAGGAAAGTACTAGAGAAGAAACTAAATATTTCATTTTGCCAGGGAGTTTGCTGGCTGTGCCTGATAGATGCTTACATACACTACCTGGCACTCAATATACAGATGCCCTCCATTGTAAATGGAGGTGTGGAGACCTCCTGATGTTCTCCAGGTCACAGAGCAAGCTAGCAGTCCCAGAGCTGAGGCTCATTTATGTGTAGATATCCTTGGAGTGTGTGCATTCCCATATACCTGTCACCCACCACATCATGTCAGATGATTATGCATTCTTTAAGCTCTTCATGGGTCTGGGCAAGCAAGCTCTATCCAGGGCTTGAAAGTCTTGTGAAGATCTTTTCTGACCTCTCCCATTCCTACGTACTACACACTCTATATACAGACCTTTCTGTATGCATGTTGTAATGGTTAGTTGTGTGCACCTTTGTCTCTAGTGTTAGATGTCTTGCTACAGTGTCTAGTTGGTTGTAGGTGCTTAATACCTAGGCATTGAAAATTCCGCTGTCTCTTCCATGCCATGTTCACTGCTTTCCCATGTGGACACTAAACATCCATAAATCTTAGAGTTAGAGAACCCAATTCACGAGCACCCTGATTTGGCTTCTGCTTTAATATTTAGAACCTGCCCTTTGTTTTAGCTGTTTAATCTCACCTTTTGGAGGGGAAAGCTGCCATGCCCACCTCGTTAGCATTTTGATCACCTGAGTTGGTGTGTTGTAATCATTGTGTATATGATCACAGATGGTAACACCATCATGACTATCACACAGACATAAAAACATTAGCAATATGAGCAGGTAAGTACTTCAGAGTTGCTGTTGATATCCAGATGTGTACTTCTCAAGGTAGGTGAGCATTTTGGATTTAGTGTGGAGAAATTATCTTAAAGTGTTTCATGCTCTTTAATTAATCAATTGGAATATTAACATAAATATTATGAGTAAAATGTTAACATGATGGTTGTGCAAGCTATTTTATGGATAAAACACCTTATTAACAGTTTCGAAATAGTTGAACAATTAAAGAAATTGGGGTTCATATGTATTTAGAGTAACTAAATTTCAGTTAATAGAGTACGCTTACTCAATTCCTGGGAAGAACATTATATCCTTTGGAAGCCATCAAGTGATTATGAAATATGAATTGGAATGGCAGTATTTTTTATGAGCTTAGATTATATCATAATTCTAATGGTTATAGGACTGCTTGATGAATTCATGTGTAACATTAAACAGAATGACCATTAAGAAATATTTTAAATTTTAATTATTTAATTTTACCTCAGGCCATAAATCTTTTAAGAAAAAGTCTACTCTAGGATTTCCCATGTAGTAATTGAAGTGACGGAGTTGCTCCATCCCTCGGAACTCTGGTCGGGAAACTTCCTGTTCTTCTTAGAGGAGTTCAGATGAGGACATTTGGTGATGGACTTTAGTAGAGGCTTTGGCTGAATACTGTTTTAACATTTAGCCATTTGGTAATGGATCAATTCTTGTGGCAATAGATCTTTATTTGTCTAGGGAGGTGCAAGTGCCACTGGGGAAGATCCTCAGTTACCTTCCACCACTTACCTGTAAATGTGTTCCATATTCACTACCTACTAGTCTGCTTGTTTGTTTTTGGTGTGTGTGTGTACACGTGTATGTATGTATATGAGCTGTTTTTCTCCTGCATGTTCTTCTCATCTTTGTTTTCAGCAGATAATCTTGTCATGGAATGCAATTTATAGAACATTCTTTATCTTCATGTTAATTTATTTGCTGGATAATCACTGTGATGTTAACATCATGTCTAATGTTGGACATACTGGCAAAACAACATCTAAGAGAGACACTGTAATTTCCACTTTTCAGATGTGGAAACTGAGTCTTGGAGAGGTTGAGAGGACTTGCCTAACTTCTCTTGGAATAGAAGAGTGTATTTATTTGTTGCCTGTTTAGCTCATCGCCAAACCAATGTCTTAATTATCCACCGCGGTCCTCCAACACTGAGGGCTGGAGACGAAGCTTGCTCACCTCTCCCTCTGCCCTGTCATGAGTAGAGTATGATGAGGTTAGCTTTGGGCCTCGTTTGCAAGAAGAGATCTTTGAGTGGTGTTCTCATCCATCTGCTGAGAGGCCCAGCTAGTGCTGACCTTGTCATTATAAGAAGCTCACTCTTGAGGGAAAGCCAGGGAAACAAGACATTGCAAGAGAGTTGGCTTTTCTGGAATGTTCCTGTGAGTCCCATACTCACAGTGGTTCCACCTAGCCGTCATTCTCTACCATGGCTGCATGGTGAAATCCCCTGTGAGCTTTGGATTCGTAACCATGATTAAGCTTCCCTTTACAGATTCCTACTGGAATGGGCTGGGTTGGGGCCCTGGGTCTTAGCTTTCTTCTGCCTGCTTGCCTAGGGAGGAGAACACCTACTTCTTGTTTTCATCCCTTTTTTGGTGTGATGGACTTTCTGTTTTGAAACCAGCAACTACTCAATCTTAGATGTTATTTACTGAGAGTTTATTTCTTGAGAGCTTTTGCGGGTGTCCAAGACTGTGGAGGGGATGTTACAGGAGCAGCCTGAGTGGATGTTGAATTGAGTGGGGCTTCATGAAAGGCAGCGACCCACCTGGACCGTATCAGTGAGAGCCACCTGAAGACAGAGCCTTTGTCATCTTCCCTCTTCTCTACTTACCTCCTCACCAGATTCGAAACCCTGGAAGGATACAATTTCCAGTCATAAGAAAGTGTCATTCCCCACAGTTGTACTCCAGAGCACTCCCTTTTGCCCCTTGTACCAACTCGAATTTACTAGTGCACACAAAAGATCCGCTTCAATTGTCTTGCTCTCTGGGGCACATACAGTGACAGTCTGCCTCGCTGCTATGGAAATACCCAAAGTCCGTCGCCTGGCACTGTGTGTTCTCTCCAGAATTAAGGTCATTCTTTACTGCCCCTGGATGCCAGCCAGCTGAGCTGTACCCTGGCCTTGGATCTGTCCCATCCCGACTTGTTCCGGTACCTCCTGGTGGTGGAACACTCACTGTCCTGAAGCCACCTGTCACTCTCCCAGCTAGAAATAATCTTCCCTTCACTAGAGCCACACAGTGCTCTGAGTGGGAACATTTAGGACTCATCACATTGTACCTCGAGCATCTGCCACTGGCCGCTTCTGGAGGGTGGTGTAGCCTCTGCTTACTTCTGGCACCTTCTGCTGTGCCACGAACATGGGAATCATTCCAGTGTGTTTTTCATGAGTAACTGTATTACTTTTAGTTCATCTCAGCAGTTGTACAGAGTTAGCCTCCTGAGCTCTTGGAAGCTCCCGAGAGCATGTGCAAAGGTCTACTGTGAGGAAGCAAAATCCAGTGACCTAGTTACAGCCTGTTCCCTGCACTCATGCTCTGAGGCGGCTCCAGCCTCAGCTAGAAGAGAGATGCTGTCTCTTCAAGGTGCTGGTTGTTGGCAAATCTTCCTACAGGGCCACTGCCTTCTTCTTAAGTATGATAACAATGAATTATCATGTAGAAAATTCAGGAATCACTGGCTAGAAATCAAAAAGAAAAAAAAAACTTCACAGTGTTCACTTCTAGCTACGGCTATGAAGCCTGCCCTGGTTTAATCTATGTGACATTGTGGGGGTATTCTGCGCTGATGTGTGTCAGTAATAACTGATAGAGAAGGCCACTGTGTCCTATAGGTAGACTGTTTTCATTCCCAGCGCTGAAGCTGAGCCACAACACACACTATCACCATTGCTCCAGTGCCAAAGTGGACTTCATGGTGGCATAGTGATTGAATACCTAGTATTTCAAAAGGCCATTTTGTGCCTGATCAGGGTGTGGCTGATGGCGGGTCGTAGGAAGGCATGCTCTATCCTCTCTTTCTGGTTGGAATCCTAAGAGATTCCAAGGGCTTTTGTTCCTTTAAGGGATGGTACTGGAAAACTACAGCTGTCCCCATATCATCCTCATTTATAGTAATGGATCTTAGCCAAACCAGGCTACAAATGGCAGGGGAGATTTCAAAGAGCATTGCCTGGTGGGGCTGTGGCTCAGTGGCAGAGCCTGTTTAGACCTTGGACTCAATTTCAAGCACCAGAAAAGAAGAAAAGAGAAAGAATACTGCCTTCCAGTGTGCCACATTTAGTCTAGAGGTATCTGGGATGGACACTTTTGAGCATAGTTGCCCAGCCATCCCCAGAGGACTAATGTGTGCCTTTTCCTCTGTATTCTTTTGGTTTTTTTCTACTTTCATCTTATTTTGTTCTCTCTTATTCTTAGACAGTTTGATCACGTAAATGATTTCCAAGCACTATAGTAAATTGGATGCAGGGCAGGAAATTTCAAAATAGAAAATAAAATTTACCCCAAGTATATTCTGCTTTAATGATCAGTGTTAAATTTTTGAAAAAAAGAAGGTTTTTTTAGCCCCTCACCCATTCCTTCCTACTCCCCCTCTCTCCTAGCATGTATAAATGCGCATGTGTACTTGTGCTTACACATATGACTGTGTTTACAGTTTGCATAAAGAACCACAGTTTTCGATGCCATGGACTTTTTCACTAATGATATGTCTTGCACATTATTTTTCGTTAAAAACAACAAAAAATTATATGTATGAATGTTTTGCCTTCATGTCTGCCTTTTACCACTTGGTGCCTACAGAAGCCAGAAGAGGGCATTAGATCCCCTGAAATTGCAGTTATAGATAGTTGTGAGCTGCCAAGTGAGTGCTGAGAATCAAACTTGGGTTCTCTGGAAGAACAGCCAGTGCTTTTAACTACTGACCCATTCTGTTGTCCAGCCTCTAGAAACGCTTAAGAAAACTGAACAGCGGCTGCTACATATTTGCATGTAACATGGCATGTTCAAATGTACACAGATTATGATGTGAAATTGTGGTCTTGGGGGAGCAAGGTAGAGATGTGGTTGGTGAGATGTTGTCAGCCATCCAAAATCCTTCTTGTCAGTGTGGAGAGAGAGGTCCTAAAGTACAGTCAGGCAGGGCATGAGAGAAGGAAGATTTGGGGATCATTGTCTGCAGTGAGACATGGTCACCAATGAAGAAATGATTCTAAGAATTAGTGATGACTCTGGCCGAAGGACTTAGGAGTAAAAGTAAGCAACTATTGAGGAGGCTGGAATGTGGGTACCAGTCTCAGAACTTCATGATGACAGGGGGAGCTTTAATGGACACTCAGTGGCCCATGTGTCATAGAAGATCGTGTGTGTGTGTGTGTGTGTGTGTATACACACACACACACACACACACACACACACATATATCTATATCTATCTATCTATCTATCTATATCTTTTTGTTTTGTTTTTCGAGACAGGATTTCTCTGTGTAGCCCTGACTGTCTTGGAACTCACTCTGTAGACCAGGCTGGCCTTGAACTCAGAAATCTGCCTGCCTCTGCCTCCCAAGTGCTGGGATTAAAGGCGTGCGCCACCACTGCCCGGTATATATATCATTATAATTTATGTTCTTTTTGGCAACTCTTGTACATATATAATGCATTCTGGTTACTCTTACCCTCTGTTCTCCCACTCCTTCCCATCCCTGCCTTCATGCTGCCCTTCCTCCTTCTCCTTAATAAGCCCCTCCCCCCTTAGACAAGGTCTTCTTGTCTTACCCAGGCTGATCTTCAATTCCTGTTTTAAAGTGATCCTCCTGACTCAGTCCTGTCATCACTCCTGTGATTTTACCTGCTAACATGCCTGGCACTTGAAAAAAAATCGAGCTTCTCTTCCTGTTCATGTGTGTATATATGTATGTATGTATGTATGTATGTATGTACGTACGTATGTATATGTGTCTGTATATGTATATGTGTATTATTTGTGTATATATGTATTTATAATCTGTTCATCCATCTGTCCATCTGTTTATCTGCCTTATTTAATCTTTTTAATGTCTACTATTTTACCCCAGACTTGGAATATAGTTTTCTTAAGGTCTGGTAATATTTAAAATACTTTATAGCTTCACGATTAAACCAGTAGTTTAGTTGGAGTTGAATATTATGTAGGGTTGCTACTGAAATGATTCCTCTTAATTTAGGAAATGTCAATTAGTACTAGAAGCTGGCAGGTACTACACTGTTTGTGGAGACTGAAAAGTGTGCCATCTGTTTGTCCTGCCGTCTGTTTGTCCTGCTGTCTGTTTGTCCTGCCCTCTTGAGACTCCTAAGCAAGGGAAGCATATACACTAAATGAAAACGTGGCCCATGTGCTAGCATGATGGCTCAGTGGGGGAAAGTCTGGGGATCAGGATGGGACCCCTGGAATCCAGGTACAGGTGGAAGGAGAGAACAAAGTTCTCTTGTGACCTCCTCCTGCTCACAGAAGGACACACACTTAATAATGACACTTGTAAGAAATATGTTAAAGCGAGAGTGACTGCTGCTCTGCAGAGTGTGACTCTGGGAGTCGATGGCAGTAGCCTCCACTCTGTTCTTCATGTACTGAAATGGAGTATGTGCTCATGCATGAGATGAGAACTTAGAATCAAACGTGGAAGGAAAGGGCGTTTATCTGTGACCTGCTACATTTCATTTGTGGAAGTGAACTTGGTCCTATGACCCAAGGTAGTTTAGCCTTAACTCATCCTCTTCATGCAACTTCTCAGGTCTACTTTATATGACATTGTTAAAGGATCCAAAATTAAAAAGACACATGTGTACACACACAGACACACATCCTCTCACCCATATACTTAATACACATGCACTCACACACATTCATACTCACACACATGTGTATTCACATATACATATGCGCATATACTCAAACATACCAACACACTCAGGTACACATATGCTCACACACCCACATACAGATATGCCTCTACACTCACATACACATATCCCTCACACTCACATACACATATCCCTCA
>NW_021605585.1:2079388-2079547 GCF_004785775.1 Grammomys surdaster | reverse complement strand
ATCCCTCACACTCACATACACATATCCCTCACACTCACATACACATACACACACACACACATACACTCTTTCACACACATACTCACATACACTCACACACATATACAATATGCACACACACTCAAATGCACATGAACACACGCAGAGACGTAGAATCAC
>NW_021605585.1:2034375-2079378 GCF_004785775.1 Grammomys surdaster | reverse complement strand
ATACAGACATGCACCTACACACTTACATATTCTCACACTCACATACATCCACACACTCACACACTCACATACATTCCCATGGTCTACACAAGCAGGGAAACTCATGCTAGGGCAGACTCAGCAGCATTTTACAGATAAGATAAACTCTAGAACTCATATCAAAGGTGACATTAAAAACAGAAGTGACAGCTGGCTTCAGTTCCAGATCCACTAAGTCCCCCTAGCACTCCCCATTCTCCAGTGACACCTCCTTACTAGGTCATAGAAGGAGTGGCAGAGGGAGTTCTCGGAGTGCAGGCTCTTTCTCTGTGTCCTTTAGCTGATCTATTTTTGTGACTATTCAGTGCATGTACAATGCTGCCTCTCGGAGTGTTCTGGCCAGACTGAGCATGCATTCACTTTTGGCTGAAGCCTTGCTGTTCCCCCATGGCAGATTCCATGGAATCCTTGGCCCGGAAACCAGATGGGAACAAACTATTAAAAAAAAAAATCCAATTTCAGAGTCTGAGTGTACACAGAAAAAATTAGCACATGTGCTGTTGGACTAAGTGCGTAACAGTGCATGAGTGTTTTCTGTGTGTGAGGGGGTGGTCCTGGGGTTACCATTTAGGCTGCAGCCCCCTCTCCAGTCAGTTTTAAACATAAACCCTGAATTGTTAATTCTCCTTAACCCTGTTCTGTTCTGCTCCCAGCACTTTAGCTTCCTGATGTTTATGGGACAGAACCACCTCTACTCTTGCCTCCTGATAAACTAAGGATGTCTACAGAGGGATCATACGAGCCCATTTCTGTAGTAGGCTTCTTCAGAGCCAACACACATCTCACCTGCCCATGCCACCGCACCAACTGGATCTGGTTTTCTAGTTGTGAAACGGAAATCAAATGTTAAGAAGGTATAGATGAACTGATGTGTATACAGGCCTTACATGGCTCACAATCCGCTGCATAGAAACTGCTCTGTTAGCTTATTAAATACTTTCCTAGTCTGTGGCTGATAGCGCTTTTTCTTGTGCCAGGCTTCTGGCCACTCTCATTCTCCTGCCTCTGAAGCTGTGGCCCTAGTCCCTGAACTTATTTGCTTTTCTGGGTTTCTGCCTGCTAGATTTTTACCTAGTCATTAGCCATGCTTTAGTGGATCTTTGTGCATTTAATCTTCTTTTATAAATTTGTTCATTCCTTTAACAGACTTCTCTGTGTGATGGGTGTCTACTGTGTGCCTGCGTTTTATAGTTCTCTAAGTTAGTTGAAATCTGCGTGTAGTGTCTGTGTGGGTCACTGTGGACATTACTACAGAGTTTTGGGTGGGCTTGTTCACTCTCTCCTCTTAGGATATACGGACCATAGAAGGTAAGGTGCATGTTTAGTAGGTACTTACTATAAGAAGTAGCTAGTGCAGGCCTGTAATCCCAGCTTTTGGAAGGCAGAGGTGGAGGATGGCAACTTCAGACCTGCTTGGGCTACTGAGTAAGTTCAAGGTCATCCTGAATAATTTGATGAGAACCTGTCTCAAAATACAAAGTGTGAAGAGGGGCTAGGGGATGGGCCTCAGTGGTTGGGTCCTGGGGAATGGGCCTCAGTGGTAGGGTTCTGGGGAATGGGACTCAGTGGTTGGGTCCTGGGGAATGGGTCTCAGTGGTTGGGTCCTGGGAAATGGGCCTCAGTGGCAGGGTCCTTGGGAATGGGGCTCAGTGGTAGGGTCCTTGGACAAGTAGTGAATGAGTACCAGGAACTAACCTTTCTAGGTGTCGATTACCTCTAAAGAAGGCATGATGATAGGAGACAGCATTGGTTCATGAGAGAGATAAGAAGGGAGGAGTAAGGATGAGAAGCAAGGCCAGGCTGAGGAGAGGAGAGTTCTGGAATTTGAGAAATGGAAGGAGACTAGGATATCCTCTGGACCATAAAGCAGTTGCCTCAAGAAACCTTTTCCCTTTAGTGGCATAAAATGTGACCTGAAGTAGGTCTGAGGTGGAGCAGGGAGGTGGAGTTTGTGGAGAGAAAGTGAAAATAGTTTTCTAGAAACTTCCTTTGGCAGCAGTTCTGCACAGATACTTTAGTGTAGAAGGTTGGCAAGGCAGAGCTGAGGCAGCAGATCCCTTGTTCCTGTGTCCTGATCACTTTCCCAGGATTGCCCCCCTTCTTCCTTCCCTCCCACTGCACTCCAGTTAGTGGCTGTCGACACACACACACACACACACACACACACACACACACACACACACACACCCCTACACGATAAGCAGGTGATGTAAATCTGCAATTACCGCTGGGTTAAGAAAGGTTATGTTAGATTCGAATAAGTGTTCGGCTCATCTGTTTTCTATTGACTGCAATCTCCTCTGCCCTTTACTGCACCAGTCCTTTTCCATGTCCAACTGCAGGCAGTAGAGGAACACTGCCTGGTGCAGCTGGGTCTGGGAAGAAAGCAGGACAGTTTTGATGAGCTGCTGTCTTTAGAGATTTGACAGGAGTTAGGCTCGTAGCCTTTCAGTGGGCATTGTTCTTCAGCTTTTTGTGTTTCTTACATTTACTGCTTAAGATTTGTCCAGGAACAGATAAAAAGGAAGTTCATCTGTGGGCATGTGTTTGCTGATTGCATGTGGTTGCAGGCCTTGAGGGAAGTTTCCTGGATGCCTATAGCGAGGACCTCATGCTGTGTGTGCCCTCTGGAGACTGGCTTCTGGGGAAGAAGCTTGAGAGTGGTCAGGGGGAAGGCATGCTCACTCTCAGCTGAGCAGCTCTGGAGGCATGAAGCAGAGTCTTCAGTGCTGTAGCAGATCCAGGGGCGCTAAACAAGGGGAGAGCTTTGCAGAGTGGCCTGGTATTTTGGTAAAGGAAACAGAAATCCTAAGCCAAAGCTCTAGAAGGGGTATGAAGATTTGTAGAGGAATTTCGGACTGGCAGGCTGGAATGCTCATGGAGATGAGGCATTTGCCTCCAATCAACAAATTCTCCCAGGCCTTCCTACAATATTGGGGACTTTTCTTCTAGAAGTTGTGGGGAACTATTGCAAGATTACTCTGGTGTGTGTGTGTGTGTGTGTGTGTGTGTATTGTGGTGTTATGTTTTGCTTTTACTTTTTTTTTTTTTGTATTTCAATCTTTTTAGGAACTGTTAGGCAACTGTACCTCTGGGCAACGTGCCTGCCTGACTTTATAGGGCTTTCCTCCCTGTTCTTGCCTGGCTCAGTTCCTTCTCATGCTCCTATAATGAAGTGTGGCAGCAAGGTTCTGGTGCTGCAGTGACCTCAGAGCTGACCCCATCCAAGCCCTAGCAGTTGTCCTCCCCTCCCTTTCTTTCCCTCCTCCTTTCTGTGTGTCACCAGCCACCCCCAGCAGCTGCAGCCACAGCCCTTCACTCCCTTAAATAAATAAACCAGTCGCTCGAAAGGGTTCCAAGCGCATTAGTCACATATCCCAGAAGTTTAATACAGAATTATTTTGACATCGAGCACAAGAAGGTGCTTTCTAGCTGAACGCACAGAACTTGCTTTCTCCAACTGGGCTTCCTGCCTCACAGACAGATGATCGTTTTGTGGATGGAATGGCTGTGCAGTGCCTGGGATGTGACGCTTGCTTCGGATGTGTAGCAAACTGCTCACTACCAAATGTTACTGGGACCAGAGATGAAACCAGGGTGGGGATGAGAGGGTTATTTCTCTTCCTTGTTTATTAAAGTCTCAAAAGATCTGGAACAATGACCCCCCCCCCATCAAAGCCCTTCCCAGTGGCAGAACGGGAGAGCACTCTGATCCCACAGGGCAGGCAGCAGGCATCTGTCCCTCGAACCCTCTTTTCCTCTTCTGCTTGTGTCTTCTGAACAAGGAGGCAGAAGGTGGCAGGAGGGAGAATATTAAGTTTTTATTGTGAGCATAACTTTCTCACTAATAGCTTCCATGAGTCACTGGGAGATCTCTGTTTATTTATTTATCTGCTCCCTTGTCCTTTTTAAAACCCAGGCTTCTGCATGCTCTGAAAGTCAGGACAGCTCCAGTGGTTGAAGTATGGGTGGCTCTCCATGCATCCCAGATGAGTAGTGCTTCCAGAAATATTTTCTGACTCACTTAGTTTGCACTTTCTGTTGCTGTCACTGGGCAGGTTAAAGGGTGCTGACTGACCTTTGCTCACATTAGTTTAGAGATGGTATTGTCCACTTTGGCATATAGAAAGAGAGATGAAGAGCCCCTGCACACTGTTGTTACCCATGAGAGATTTCCCCCTGGTATTCCGCAAAGCATCTGAGGAGTCAACATGTCTCCTCACAGAGCTCTGACCCTTCCTTTAGAGTCCTGCCAAGGCAGAAGGCCTTTTCCTAAACAACACTGCATATCCTGACGGTTTCGACTGGTTGGGATGGGGCTGATAAGTCCTTTAGCTTCAGTGTTTTCTATGTTTCTCTCACTGGGATCTCTTTTTAAAAGCTCTTAACAAAAATCTTGTTGGTTTCTACCCTGGGCCAAGTCAGCTGTCCACATTGGTGTGTCTCCATCGAACCCACCTTAGAAACCACTGTGTGAAATGCTTCATGTGGAAACTTGGTGACTGTACCCTGCCTTCTGTAAGTCTTTGCCTCTGTCCATCTCCCAAGCCTGAGAACTTGGTATCTGTGCAGATGGGCCCCACACGGACTTCATATGAGCTTTGTTTGCCTACTCTAGACTGTTCTCTGTAGGTTTGGCATATAGCATTCCTCAGGCCTTTATACCTAAGTCTGGACTTGCCTATCTTGGCAACTACTGGGCTGCTGGCCAGTCCTTCATAGGTGTTCATAACACTACAGTGTCCTGACAGGGACACTCTCAGGAAGCCTTTGCCCCAGTGTTGGGGACAAATGCCTCTGCCATGGGAGCACCTATGAGAAGAATAGTGCAGGTCTAAACTGTTTTTAGGAAAACCTCAGGCTGAATTTGTCAGGCAGTGGAAGGTGGACATGGATTTTATCTCCTTAGTGACCAGCTTATGCTTGTCCAGCTGTGATCATGTGACACTGTGCTCCAGCTCCAGCTGTGATCATGTGACACTGTACTCCAGCTCCAGCTGTGATCATGTGACACTGTACTCCAGCTCCAGCTGTGATCATGTGACACTGTACTACAGCTGTGTCCATGTGGCACTCTGCTCCATCTCCAGCTGTGTCCATATGGCACTGTGCTCCAGCTCCAGCTGTGATCATGTGACACTGTGCTCCAGTTCCAGCTGTGTCCATGTGGCACTGTACTCCAGCTCCAGCTGTGATCATGTGACACTGTACTCCAGCTCCAGCTGTGATCATGTGACACTGTACTAGAGCTGTGTCCATGTGACACTGTGCTCCAGCTCCAGCTGTGTCCATGTGGCACTGTGCTCCAGCTGTGTCCATGTGGCACTGTGCTCCAGCTCCAGCTGTGATCATGTGACACTGTGCTTCAGCTCCAGCTGTGTCCATGTGGCACTGTGCTCCAGCTGTGTCCATGTGGCACTGTGCTCCAGCTGTGATCATGTGACACTGTGCTCTAGCTCCAGCTGTGTCCATCTGACACTGTGCTCCAGCTCCATCTGTGATCAAGTGACACTGTGCTCTTCTGCCTTTTATGGTCACACTTCATATTCTTGTACTGCAAAGACATTTCTGGAGAACTTTTCTAGCTGTGGTCTCATTGAATCTCTATGGCTATGGAGACTGAACTCAACAAGATTATGCATGCTTGCCCAAGTTTATTTGTGGCAGAGAATTGTGGAAATTTGAACCTAGGCTTGCTGGTTCATGTCTTTGCACTGCAGCAATCACTGTCATTCAGCAGAAATTGTAAAGCTTTTGACAGGCTCAGGGTACTAAGTGCTTAGTTACATGTCAAGCACTGTTAGATACCTCATTAAAAGCCCATTTAATCTTTTCAACTACTCTATAAGTTGAGAACGATTATGTCCATTTTGCAGAATAACTAATTATATGGCAGATAATACCTTGTTCACTGTTCAACTTCACAGAACTGAAGGTTCTCAGATTCTAATTAGAATCATCTCTGGAGGATTTTCCCATATAGAATGTGACCCTTGTCTGTCCTCAGTCCTCACTAGAAAGATAAAGAATAGAATACCAAAACTAGAAAAGGTGTCTTGTGGGTGACCACATTCCGTATGAATCTTACATGGTGCTCAGGCTTTGAAGGGAGCTTTTCCCTCTTTCTAGTCATTCCATTAGTTTCTTTTTTAAAAAAATTAAGATTTTATACATTTCCCATTAATATTCCTAAGCTTCCACTTTATTGAATTGTGAAGTAGTGGACAAGGTATTTCTACTTCTAAAACCTGTTTTCCTTTTTTCACTAGAACAATCATTTTTCCTACTCAAAACCATTCTGAGTTTTATATGATTTTGGGATGTGTAGATACCTAAAATTTTGTTTCAAATGGAATAACAATTTCAGGGATATTTCAAATAACCTTTTTGCTTCTGAAATGCAGTTTCTAGAAATTGAAAGGTGATACTACTTGAAGAAATATCTGTGTCATGCAGGAAGACAGATGCTCAACACAGGTTCTGATGGTCTAGTCAGCTGTCCTGTGCTTTCTGTGGAATGAACTTTCCCCCCAGCATTTATGTTTACAATAACTCTCACTTCCAAACACACAAACGTGACTGTGCTCTTGCACACACACCAGTAGATACATGCAATTGTGAAGGTTTTACCACTCCAGTTGGCAGCCTGAACCTGGGAGAGTGGGACCTAAAAGTGAAATTGACTAAAGTTTCATGTAATAGCCAACTTTATCTAGAGCATTGGACAGTTTATGTGTTGAGGGTCTAAGAAGAGTCCCCTGAGTTAAATGTACAATGAAAAGGACATGACAAAAATATGCTTTTCAATAGAGACACATGAATGACAACAGCTGAAGTAAACTCATTCCTATCCCCTCACCTGAGTGGAACATGCTACACGAAAACACATTCTGTGTTTTGATGAAACTGAGTTCACAGGACTTTTGTCTTCTTTTATTCAAGTTTTCTTACAAAGCCTCAGGAATCTCTCTTCACACAGCTTCATTCATGGGCTGTGTTTCCACAGTGGAGAACAGAAGCCTGTGACATTTGCTACCTTCCCACCTTCTCTTTCAAATCTGGTTCTCATCCCTTTAGGTGACCAGAAGAAAACAAATCAAATCAAAAACAAAAAACAAAAAACCCAAAAAACCAGGGTTTCTTTCCTTTCTAAGTTTAGGGTGTGAATCACTTCTCCCTGCCCTCTGCATTTCTGTGAATGTTTCCTAGATACACTCAGTGGGCTTCCAGTAAAGACAAACAGCTCAGAAAGCAGATTATATTCATACCCACAGCCTGAGTTCTGTGACCCAGACATTGGAACTCAGTGCCTAATATGGTAATAAGAGGAGCAGGGGAGGGAGCTGTGGAGGATGCCAGACATGCAACGCATTGCTAAGAAATGTACGTGCACTACTGAAGAAACAGGGCCCTCCTTGATTTCCATGTTATGTAGAACGTGAACTGTGAAGTTCTGAGAAAGAAGCCAGTGTTCCAGGCATCTGCCACAGGGAGCAGTTTATTTTCCCTTTGCTCTTCAGACATGAGTCGGTTTAATTCAGTTAGTGTTTAAGTCAGTGCTAGCATGGGACGAGAACTAAGAAATCATTCTTACAGCCAGCAGACATAGGTTTTCTGCCCAGTTCGACTGCCATTCAACTGTGAAACACACTTTCTTCCTGGCATGCCTTTTTTCAGTGGTAAAGTGGCAGGGTTGGATGCTGTATTCTCCAAGACATCTACTGTAGCTGTTTGCTTTAGTTCTAATTTTGCCAAGATAATTTCATTTCCTGTGGAATTCCTCAAACAAAGCATTTTCTAATTCTTCCAGATACTCTCTGTGACTTGAACTAAAACGACAAAATAAATACTGGTCTTGCAGTCTCCATTGTGATTTCCTTAAGTACGTTTGGGCATGCTGTTACCTTTGCTTGGCAGGTCTTTTCTTGCTCCTAGGTGCAGCATGCATTTCTTGCACCTGGGTCTACCTCCTTCCCCCATTCTTTTATCGCTGGACAAGCAATGTGTGTAGGGAGGCATCTAAAACATGTCTTAGGCTTACATACAGGTTTATACTAATTAAATGCAGCCTTTCCATGGCCTTGCCCAGCCATTCCTGCCATTATCCATTCAGCCTGCTTTATGGGGGAAGTGGGGCCAGCAGCAGGCAGGTCCCACTGTTTCCCTACACTCTACAAGATGGAACTGGGCATGAGATAGTTTCCCAGACAGGAACTGGATGAATCATTGGGCTGTCACAGATGTTAAAGAAGATTGAGAAGAATGGACTTGCAGAGCCCTGGCCCTCTAGTTATGTGTGGTCATCTTCTTGTGAGACAATGAAAGGCTTTGAATGCTTTCTGTCTTTATGAGTTCTTCAATCTGTTGTCCCTAAGTGCTGTAGACTTGTCACAAGCATCTGTGACTTACTCTTTTGTTAGAAGGTTGTAGTCAACGTTGACTTCTCCCCATTCCCAAAGTGTATTTCTAACATGAGATAAAGGAACTTTCTTTGTCAGAAGATAAAGAAAATTCTTGACAGATTTCCAGCCTGTGATTATTATATATCAGTGGCAGCATGCAGCTCGTCTATCCTGAGTAACTGTAGAATGTTACTACTCTGACAAAGCCGTAGGGGCTTAGGAGCCACCATTTTCCTTGTTGAGGACTCTGCAGGAACTACATTTCCTTGTTACAGTTTAGGCTGGCTATAGAGCAGCCACCTGGTCCTGGGAGGAAAAGAAGGACAGAGATGAGGCTGTGTAAGCAGAGGGATGGGAGACAAGAGGTCTGTGTTCTGGGGAAGCTGTGTCAGAGCTCACTTTGAGTCATGCTTCATTCTTTAGATCCTCATTTCTCTATCTGGCAAGTAGAAATGTGATTGGTCCTTGAAAGTCTCTTCTAGCCCCAATGCCTACAGATTAGTTTCTTTGTGTTTCATGTTGTCCCTTTTTGTTCAGCAATACCAAGTGTATTTATTTGCACCAAATTGCCATTATAATCTTTAACACCAAACATTGCTCAAAGTTATGCCTTTACATTGTGTGCTCACTGTAATATCAAGATCAGGTTCTTTAGTATAGCATCTGACTCCCCTTCTTCATGTAGTTCCAACTGATGGTGCTAGTCTAGGGTGGCACCATCTTTAAGTTGACCCGAGTGTGAGCACTTTGTGCTGTAGAGTGTGAAAGAAAGAGGAAACTGAACACTGTGCATGGTGGCTTCTGGTCAGGGCCGGAACTGAAGGGTAAAGAGCAAGCACGATTTCTGGGATTCTCTAGCAGCCTCTACAAATAGCTCAGAGGGAGTTGTAGGGACACCGAGACCAGTGCATCTTCTGCTTGAGTAAAAGCATGAATTTTAATGGTTACAAATGCTTGGTGCTATTATGAGGAAACCACAG
Organism: Grammomys surdaster; assembly: GCF_004785775.1. Classification (NCBI taxonomy): domain Eukaryota; kingdom Metazoa; phylum Chordata; class Mammalia; order Rodentia; family Muridae; genus Grammomys; species Grammomys surdaster. The sequence goes on along the minus strand of NW_021605585.1, from coordinate 2,069,957 downwards.
GAAAGACCAGTCATATAAACAGTAATAATTTATTGACCATGACTAATCCTTTGGGGTGTATGATATATGACGTAGGCTTATAAGCACTTTACAGTGGACTAACCCCTTCCATGTGATTCACCATATCTCTATAACTTGTCCATAAGGGCGGCGGGCTTGGAGTGTTACATTCATTTTACTAATGACCACGGCTCAAAGAGTATCCTGTGGTGAGAAGGTGTCTGGACACAGACTATTTGTGTTTTTAGGCTGGTATCTTTACTTTTGTTTAAGGTTTAGCTTTCCATATAAAGCAGGGTGAGGACACACACTCTTCCGTGCTCATACACAGTTGTATACAGACCATGGGATGGTAGGGGATGCTATTTAATTAGTCTTAAATTTTGTGCTGTTTGGTGACTAGCTCTGTGATTAGCAGGGCTATGTGTCAGTCAGCTTCTGTTCTCAGCTGAGTTATGCCAGGTCCCCTGATGGACAATAGCAGTAAGGTGTTCTGCTTGCTGACTTCTCATTCATGCATGCCTGCCTCCACTTATTTAGGGCAATGACGAACTAATCACTCTCTAACTTATATTTTGTGCCAAGCTTTGGGCTCTGTGCTGATATTCTGAAGTGAGCCACAAATCAAGGCCTGGAAAGGACCTGGTAATTTATGTAACGTAAATCTGTGGCTCTTGCTGGTCTGAAGCTCATCCTGTAGACCAGGCTGGCCTTGAATTTGCAGTCTTCAGACTTGTCAGCAGCCTCCTGCTCCAGCCTCCCGAGTGCGCAGTGTCATGTTGTGTGCATGTGACAGCATGCCCAGCATGCTCTTGTCCTTTAGGCTCTTTTCCAGTGTTCATGTCTAGTGATGAATACAAGTTGAGTGTTGCACGAGATATCTGTAGCGAAGGGTAGCTGTATGCTTCAGTTTTCAGTTCTTCCTAATTTCCAAAAACACTAACTCACAAAGACACAGAGAGTATTAAGAAAACTAAGCTCTTCTCTTAACTCACATTTTCTTCTTAAAGTATATCTTATATTCACTCATTCTATTTCTGTGTGTCTCTGTGTGTTTGTTTGTCTGTCTGTCTCTCTAGTTGTAAACTCTCATTTTTCTGAAAAAGTTTCTCTTCTGTGTTTTGTGATTTCTTATCTTAATCTGGAAATTGAGGATCGGAGAAATAAGCCTGTCCTGTATTTTCCCCTTTGATACCATTTTTGGTAGTGGAATTATATCCATACAGTGGCTCAGGTTTTGAGTTATGTAGGAACATGCCCTACATTCCTTCACATGATATTTGAAACCTAATTACACTTTCTTAGAACCACAGAGGGGACCACAGCAGCTCTTTCAAGTTCTAAAGTATAAATCTTGAGGTTCAGAGTTGCTGTAACTCCAGACATTGAGCCCAGTGCCAGGTGTCCTCATGGAGCCCGTGTTGGATCACAGTGTTCTCCTGTTCGGACTGTTCTCTTTGCTCCTGTCACAGGAAGGTGGGAGTGGACCTATGGAGGAAGATGAGTCAGTGAATCTTGGGGTTTGCCATCTTCCACCAGGGCCTGGGCTTTGTTTAGATTTAAGAATGCTGAGTAACTGATAAAAACTAATTCCAAAGCACTCTGCAGATAGAAAGTGCTTCATATGTAATAAATAATAATGGTTTCTCAAGATTAGACCCAGCCCTAGATAAAAGTGCCAGCCTTGCAGGCTGTAGACCTTACAGTAGAAGAGTGGGTGGTTGGGGCCTTACAGGCTGCAGACCTTTAGGTAGAAGGGTGATTGGTTGGGGCCAGCTCCTGTCAACATTGTGTACTTACCACTTTTACCCCCAAGTGATGGCACATGCCCCAGTTTGGGCAGTGTTTATCTTCTGAACTCTCTAGGAATGAACCCCTAGTTTTGGTTGGGACTCTAACAGGATGCAATGACAGGCAAACTTTTAATTCAGGGAGGGAATTTAGCCCTTTCCATGTCTTGTCCCCTTCCCCTTCTCCAAGAAAACATCTGTCTTTGTTGTTTCAGTTCTTAGCATGGAGTGGTTGAGACAGGATTCTACTAAGTTGATCTGGATAGCTTTGAACTTACTCTATAGTCCAGACAGACCTTGAACTTGATACCAGTTTTTCCTTCTTCCTGAGTAGTTGGGATTATAGGCCTGTGAGAACAGGCTCAACTTCACAGGAGTCTTAAGAGATAGATGTTGGCACCATTTCCCAAAGTGGCCAGTGGTCCAGCCATGTCCCCTCTGGCTTTGGAGCATCAGTTTCAGAGTAACGTCAGTTGGTCATACAGGGTGTGTTTCACCACACTCCCTGCCTGCTTCCCTAGGCAGGCTCTTTCTTTTTTTCTGGGGATTTTGTCTAGGGAATTGTGTGCCTTTTGTTTGTTCTGGCATGGGGTCATTCTGAGACAAGTTTGGTGAATGGATGGTGACCATATACAGGAGGCATGAACTACAGTGTCAGCCATGTTTTCCCATCTTGTTAGAGCAAGAAAGCAGAAGTGCCCATTGAATCTTACTCTTGTTGACCCTGAAATCCCTTTTCTCCTTCATGGTGGGGATCTAGTCAAACTGTGCTACAGAGCCTCATTCAGGACCTCCTATGTTCCAGGAACTCTATAGGCATAGGCCTTACAGGAAACTTTGGAAGCCTGAGCAAGAGTATGTTTGTAAAAGTTGCTAAAACAGAAATACACTTAAAAATGTAACAAGCAAAATAGTTTTTTGTTTATTTTGGTCGCTCTTTGGACCCTTTCTTGACTCTTCCATTTGTGTTTCTCCTGGGAAATCAACGTTAGCATAATCTCCTCTCCAGCCTGACTCGGGCAGAAGCTTCCTGCCCTCGCTTCTCTGATCTCTTGGACTTCTTACACAGGGAAGATGTAGATTCTGGGTGAAACTCAGCTTTCCCTAGCTGCTCACTGTGCTCTAGGCACAGGATGGAGTGTTCATTGAGAATCAGAAGACCTGGAGGGGAGGCCAAGTGGCCATGGGACCCTAGGGCCATTTAGTATGTTACTGCATTGCAGGATTCCTTTAAAGAAATGGTGGTATCCTAAGGCCTGGTTGCCTCAATGCCACGGCATATTATTAACTGAAAGGGGCTCCATTTGATAGAAATTATTTAGTAATAATTAATGATTAGGAGTAGAGTTGTTTCTTTGGTTGATTTTTTTGTTTTGTTTTTCTAGACAGGGTTTCCCTGTGTGACTCTAGCTATCTTGGAACTTGCTGTGTAGACCAGGCTGGCTTTGAACTCCAAAATCTACCTGTTCTGCCCTCCAAGTTCTGAAAGAGAGCTTACTCTTTAGTTTCCGGCTTATTGTACCTGTTTTTGTTTTAAACTTCCCTAGGAGGCGTGTCTATATGTATTAAATGTAGAGGACAGGTGGTGAAATATTTTCCTTCTGCAATGACTAATTCTGTGTTTTGGGGTGAGACTCTGGGAGGCACATCTGACACTCAGGCCAATACTTCAGTGGCAGAATTCAGAGAGATGAGCTCGATATTGACCAGGAAGTTAGGCGATGCTCTTCTCCAATTTTTACCAAAGCCTGAGGTTTGAAAATGTCTGACCATCCGTGGACTACCATTACCCATCCAGAATTAAATGTTGGGGAGTAAGGATATAGTGATCATTCTGTAGTAGAAATCAGGCTGAGTTTTAGGGAACCAATATTTTCTTCCTCCATTCTTTTGGTATAGATCTTTGACTTCATATGTTTCTCCTATCTTTGTCTCTATGCCAGACACTAGCCCCCATATCCTGAGACCATTTGTGTTTGCGTGATACCTCTTACCGATTGCACATACGTAGTGTGTACCAGATGGTGAGGTTGCTCTCAGCTTCTTATGATGGTCAAAACTAGTCTGGGGAATAGATATGTTATTTATATCGAGTGGTAAGTTATGGACAGATAAACATGATCCAGGAAGCTTCAAGGTTATGGTAGTTGTGATGATAGGTTCTGGTTTAGAATGAACTCTCCCTGGCAAAAGCTTTGATTTGTTTTGACTCTGTTCTTGCTTTCTTCTTACGCTTCCCGCACCTGGAGAAAGTTCTCACTGAGACCTGTGTGACTGTCTGGAAGAAGTGCTCTGTTTTTACATCTTCCTCCCATGGTGCCTGTAGCTGGAGACCTCTCATGTGTACGTTATTCAGACTCTGCCTCTTCAGATCCTGGATTGGCTGTCAAGGGTAAATTTGCTGCAGAACACCTTCTAATGAAATCATTATTTTTCATGGTCTACTTGGTTTATCACAGGCCAGGGACAACCTGATATTTGCTTTCCAGTCTATGATGAGGTACAATGTACAATCTCCCCTTGGTGTTTTCTTTTTATATGTCCTTTATAATACATTATGTTACAGTAAGGTTTAGAGATGTTTTTGAGCATTTGGGAGCAGCCTGAGAATGAAGAATGACATTTTTGGGGGGCACTTGGTGGCTGCTGTTGGAGACTATGTAGCACAGCCTGCCTGGCCCATGTGAAATCCCCACTCTCCAGGGAACAGCCTCAGCCTCAGGCACTTATGGTATTGGTGCTTAGCATTTTTGTATTACTTTATATTTGCAAAGTGCTTTCCAGTGATTTATTAGCTGTTCTTGTTTTTAATAGCCCCCAGAGATAAGTTGATATTCAGCCTTCCGAGAATGTAAATGCGTAGAGGAGGCACATCTCATCAGATATTATTGGATCTGGGTCCAGGACTCTGACCTCCTGGGATAAGGCCATTTGGGGTCACTGTCTTCTGTGGATTGGTAGGAGATCAAATGGACTTAACTTTGGCTCCCAGAGTCTCTGAGGCAGAGATGGAACAACTTGAGAGATATTTGAGAAAGTGATATGGGAGCTGTTAGCAGGAGCCGGGTAACAAGCCTGCCTCTCATGGTGACTGGCTCACTGAGTAGGAACAGTTGCTTTGCTGACCCATGTCTCACACTCACTCACTGCTAAAACGACAGCTTACTCCACAGTCACTTCAGGGCTAGGACTGTGTTAGGTGCGGTGGAGCAACTTTGGATTCTCTCTCAGTTGCTCTTGTTTAGTCAGTCCATGGAGGATAGAGCTGGGAGATGGGTCCAGGTCCAGGCCACCAGACACCTTGTATTACAATGAAAGCCTTGCATTCTCTAGCTCTAGGTCTGACAGTGAGGTACCTTAGCTTGATTTTAAGAAGCGTACTGCCCTGGTCATGGTAAAACCAAGAGAGTGAGTAGAACTGCTGTGAGGAGCCAGGCGGAGCCAGAGCTGTCAATTCTTCATCTGTGGCTGCTGTAGATCAGCAGTCTGGATTATCATCTCACTGCTCCGCGCAGTCTGGATTACCTCACTGGTCCGCGCAGTCTGCATTACCTCACTGGTCCGCCATACGCTTGAGGGATGTGGTGTAATGTGAGGGAGCGTTTGCTTGTCAGATTTTAGGGCTGGATCAGATTTATTCTTGCAGGAAAAGTCTAGTTGTCCTGGCAACCTGAAATTGATTTTCTTTTTGCTCTTGTCAGCTGAAACTGGTCCCCTTTGAATCATTCCTCTCATTTAATATAGAGAGCTGTATGTCCCCACCTGGTGACTGGATTGTTCTTAATGACAGATGTCTCCAGCAAACGGTTCCTGCGTCCTACCTGAGCCAGGAACTGTGGCTTATTACTGCTGTCACCCTATTCTGTTCCCTTTGTGGTTATTTGTCTGTGGAGTAAGGTGTAGAAAGAAAATGGCATTCAAATAATTAAGACTTTAATCAGGTCTGTTGAGCAGTGATGTAATTGGCAGCCAATCATATCCTTTCATTTTCAGTTACCTCAGGCCTGGGTGGGATTCCAGTGAGCTCCAGGAGGGGGAGTTATTTTCTGGGGATGCCTACTAGTTTTGTAACTTGGGGAGGGTGATATTATAGCCCAGAACACAGAGAGAAAGGGGAGGTTCCCCTGTCTATTCTCTCTGTTAAGGAGAGGGAGGTGGTCTACAAAATATAGAATTTGCAGTTAATCAGCAATTGATGCCCATGGCAGATGAGGAGGGAAGAGAGCTTGCCTCTTTGCTTAGATGATTGCAGCCCCTGTGGGCCACAACTCACACATCTCAGGAGAGAGAGGAAAGAGACCTCTGGCAAGGGTCTGCTGCTAGTCATTTTGATGGAACCTGGAAAGCAGCAGAAATGCCAGAAGTGAAGAGAAGAGGAAATAGACAGCAGCTATCACAAAACCAGGTATCTGGAGTCTACAACAGTGTGGCCAACAGTCATTGTGGTTCCTGGTACAGTTGTAGAATCACTATTCCCCAGATGATTTAGGAGTATTTGAAGAGAAACCGTTTACCAGGAGTCAGAAGAGGGTCACCTAACCTTTTAGCTACAGTCTTGGAAGACCCTGACACAGCGGAGAGAGTGCAGGCTGTGGAGATGGATTGTTGGGGTTTAAGTCTAACAGTCTTTGGTTTGTTACCTCATGACCTTGGCCAAGTTGTTTAGTTTCTGTGACTTGGCATTCTCCTCTGTCAAAGGGCTACTGGGACTGACAAAGGCGTCTGTGAAGCTTCTGTGAAATGATGCATGGGAAAAGCTCAATAACTTGCATGCATGAAGTATTTAATCAATGTTTCTCTAATTGCTATTGTTCAAAAGGTATTTGAGTGCACTAAAACACTTAACAGTCTTTTTACATAGTTATGGTTAAGGTAGGAACATGCCAGCTGCATTGTCAAATAGGCAGTGGTTGAATTTGTGGGGTCATGTATACTTGCCAGTAGTAATATGGTAGAGAAAGAACGTGTGTATTATTGAGAAAAGCTCTAAAATCATATTGCAAGAATATGCAAGGAAGACAGGAGGGGGAGAGTTAATGACCTTTTTGTGACTTGCTAACCCCACACTCACCCCTATACATTTTTCTCTCAAGAAATAATTATCATGAGTGATTGGTATGTGTCTTCTTCCCCTCAACATTTATATAGCTGATATATTTTGGTTGAAGAGCTTCAGAAATCAGTCATAAAATGTGTCCTTTGTTCTTCATGCCCTCTCACGACTGCGCCTTGAACAGTCACCTAGAATAGCATTGCTCTGCTTGACCTGTGTATATCCTTTCTGTGTCCACAAGCACAGCGAACCTGTTTAAACCTCTTGGCTTTGGGAGACGTTGCCTTTCTCTTTCTTTGGCCCATTTCAAATTGTCTGTTCCCATCTCAAGTTGCCTCTTTCCCTCCTCTCACTTTCCCCTGTTCTCTTCTATCCCTCCTTTGTTACCAACCTTTCTTCCTGTCCTTCTTATAAAGTTAAAGCTCTTGCTGGCTTAACATAAGCTTAATGACCAGGTATATATATGATGTGATGGGTTCATGGAGAAAAAGGCTGTGGCCATCTTGTCTCCTCTTTGAGTTACCAGGTTCCCTACTGTATGACTTCCTTGTCTTCCTTCTCTTTAACTCTGTGGAGCTGGATTGTCAGGACTGAAAACCACAAATCTGTTTTGTAGCCACGTGAGTTAGCACTCTGCAGTCTTAGGAAGCCATGGTGGGGAGTGATGAATTGGTGAGTTGTACAATTTCTTGTCCTGTCATAAGTCTGATGGGGGGTGGCCTGTGTACATTTACCTCTGGCTGCTGAAGGGATAGACTCAGATCCACTAATCCCAAGAACAGTGAGCTCAGAATTTTGGCCATGAGCGCTGGGCTGAATTTCCGTGGCATGTGTGATATCCCTGTGTCCAACTTCTTTTTGCTTTCCCTCAGGACTTGTCTTTGCACATGACATCTTCACATGCCTTATCTCAGGAGATGGCTCTCTCTGCCAGGGACTCCTTCATGCTCACCTCAATTTCCACTTCTCCTAAGCAGAAGCATTCCATGTGGAAAGATACTTGCATCTGCCCCCATCCAACATGCTTGAGCTCTGAGGAGCCCTTTCTTCACAGCCTTGTGTTCTGTAGCATCTCTCACCTTTGTATCATGGTCCAGGGGCTGGCCTTGAAGGTACCTGCCTAAGACTGCTTCAAGAGGAAGCCTGTTTTAGGAGGAGAGCTCTAAAGAGCAGCTGCCAGCCTCTGCTCAGTTCTCTTTAATTCCTTTTCTCTAGCACAGTGGGAGAGGCATGCCTTCTTCAGATGCTGGGCCACCTCAGTTAGGTTAGAATATTGTCTATCTTCTAGCACTCAAGTTCCTAAGAGTGTCTCTCCTCTATCAGAAACGTTTGCCTTTTAGATCGAGGAAGTGGTTTTCACAGTGACCCCCAAATTTCTGACTTTGATTTTTACTCCTCCCCCTTTGATCATTTCTCACCATGGATTGAACTCGGAGCCTACCTCTGCTACAGAGGTGCATCCCCAGCCTCTGGTCGTTTATCTCCTTTAAGAAAGACTGTGCAGTCATTCACCCTATTACTGGGAAAGCAGACACAGTTAAGGTGCTGTGTTTGTGAAATTGGGGAAATTACAGCTTTATTTTATGACTCTGGCCTTTGGGAAGAGTCCAGGGTCAGACTGCTCCCTTGATATTCTTGATAACTCCACTTCCCAGCAGCACTTTTAGGATCTTAACTAGGTTGCTGCTTGTGAAACATCTTCTCCTGACTTGAAATTAAATGCTGCTTGGGTGACTTGTTTGTAATAATCCTTTAGGCTTAAACTGTTTCTCACTCAGAATGTAAGTTGAACGAAGCTACATGAGGCAGGAGCCACACATAAAGATCAAGCCCAGGACACCATTCCCAGCCTGTGCCCACCAGATCGTGTGTATGGCAAAATCTGTGAAATGGGGGTAGCAGTCAGGAAGGGCTTCTTTGTGAGTGTCCTGGGCTTGTTTAGAAAGAGTACTTCTTACCATGTGGGCACATTGAACACTAGAGAAATAAGTTCTTAAATGGGCAGTGCCCACAAGTCCTCCTCCATGACCGAATCACCTTCCTCTGTGCCAAACTTGTTATAGAAATGCTGATCTTAGGCTCTTACATGATTAGACAATCTGAATTTTCAATTGTTTTTCATTGTTTAATACAACTTTATTTAATGTTTTAACTTTAATGGAATATTAAAATTCTTTGTAAGTATTAAGCTTAGTTTATTTTATTCTTTAAACGTAGATAGTAAATATCCAAATAATAGAGTGTGAAAATTGTTAGAAGTATTCTTAAAATCATAATTTTGAAAATTTAGAGAACTCTGGGAATGTCAGTTTATTATCCCTGAATCTCAAAGAGTAAACAATGTAATTTAAAATAGACATACTTTAAAACATTAAAATAAAACAGAACAAAACCTTATATAGTGTCCCAGCAAAGATGCATGGGTTTGAAAGTGTGAACTCTAAGGTTGCTTATGTTTGAATGGTGTGCACAGACAGCTTCACTGAGAATGAATAACCAAACCTATTTAGGCCTTAATGTACGTGATTTTAGTGAGGGATAAATATGCCTTGTATGCTCAGTTGTAAAGATTAGAGGATGTCTGTAAGGGCCCAGAATAGCATCTAGTACATGACCTTCCCATAGGGCCAGCCTCTGTGGATGGTGGCCTGCTTATTGGGTGGCATACTCATAGGTACTGTCTGCAGTACTCCTAGATGGCCATATTGCCTTGCTGTGTCCTGCCTTCTCTTTCTAATCCAGACCCTGGCATCAACCTGGTCCTGGAGTTGTTGATTGTAGGAGCATGTACAGTAAAGGGTGGAGGGGTTTTAGAGTTTGTTGATGCAGAACTATTGAATATCTGATGGAATCTTACCCAATAAGGTGGTAGGGAAGGTTGAGGACAGTGATGGAGAGTTGAGTTCGTTTTCATTGTTGCAGAGATGGGTAGACCTGGTCTGGAGTTACAGCAGAAGCTAGTAGGAAGGGTGGGTTGAAGAGAGGCCCACGGAGAGGTTGAAGTTTGAAGTCTGAGTTAGTGACAGAGCTGAGCCATTGTAGACTTTCAGCATGTAGCTTTAGTAGTCTGCAGGGCAAGGGAGGCAGGGCTACTTTCTAGTCAGCCCCACATGTGTGTTTGCATAGCTGTGCATAAGTGTGTATGAGTAACAGGGCCAGTGGCTTCAGGGACTTACCCAAGGCCAAAAAGCTAGGAAAAAGCTTTCATTTGACTAAAGAGTTCAGTCTGGTAATGACTGTGAGTGACAGAAATGGGCAGAAGGAACAGGGAGGGAGAGGGCCTCTGCCCCATTTCCTGCACCCCAGGCAGCTAGTGAGTAGGAGTTCTAAGTTTCAGTATTTGATAGCATCGCCTCCTCTGCTTTCCCAGAAACTATTCCTCGAAGTATGAATTGAGTCGTTCCTCTGTGGGGAGATGTCTCGGTTCAGAGCTGACTTTCTGCTCTGGTTGTTTACTAAAACATGGCAGCAACTGGTAATTTGGAGGTAGCATAATCAAATGGAAAAAAAACCAGAACAAACAAAGGAAGCAAAACCCCAATGCTGTGGAGCCGGGGTCCTGGGTGTGGCTCTAAGGACCTGTGGGAATTGGACAAGTGAATTTGCTTGTTACCACCTCAGTTTGTCTCCTGTAAATCGGAGGAGAATGGCTTCTGTGTGATAAGTTTGTTCTGACAGTGTTTTGCAAACTTAGTATGGGTCACAGGAGAATGAAATAAAGGAGATCATGGACTTTAATTCTCTTCCACCATATGTGAACTGTAGAAGTAAAGAACCGACCAGCACTTGGAAGATGTGCACATGTATAAAACGTAGCAGGGTCCTCATGGTCCTCCTTTGTTCATGATCTTTGTGTATATGAGCTCAAGCATGTGTGCATACATGCCTGCATATGCATGGAACTTGTTTTAGAGTGTGGTGGTTGAAGCTACTCACCCAGTGGATATTTATCTTAGGGGCTCTCCTCTGCCTTTTGCAAAGGCCTGCTGTCAGCATTCTCTGCTTGTTACTATTTGTTTATGTATTTATGTATTTATTTATGAGCTCAGCTGTGTCCGCATGAGGCAGTCAGCTGGAGAGACCCATGAACTGTACTGAGCTCATTTTATTGGTGGACTCTCTCCCATGCTTGCTGCTCGAGGCCTAGGACTCCCTTTGTTTTGAAAGGACTCACTGGTCAGAAGAAGAAGGGGAAGAAAGCATCTAGGGGGAGAGGACATAGCTACTTGCTATGGACCTGTTTTTCTTGGGCCTAGGTGTTTCACAGAGGAAGACAGAAATTTCAGGACTGTTTCACTCTCACATCTTTGAGACTATGGAGAGAAATCATTGGGGCTGCTTCAGAGGTGAGGCTCTCTTCCCCTCCCCATGTGTAGTTGTGACTTGTGCCTCTGCTATTCAGGTTTGAATGAGTCAACACACTGTGATCCTATGGTGTGCCCAACAGCACACTAAAATCAGTCAGAAGGCAAAGCTACCTGTCTTGACCGTGGTGCCCACTTACTCTGCGTGGGTGAGAGGCTCTGGTCACTTCTAGGATGTTTCTTCTCTTACTGCCTTATGGGGTTGATGTGGAAATCAAGAAGAAGAATTTTTGTTTAAAAATAATACTAGACTCTTTAGATCTCAGGCCATTTAAAACAGGTAGCTAAGGACCATTGAGATGACTCAGTGGTTAAAGATGTCAGCTATCAAGCTTAGCGATTTGAATGTGAACCTTAGAATCCACGTGGTGGAAGAAGAGAACTGACTCTCAGAAGTTGACTTCTAAGACTTACGCACTATGGCATACCTGTCTTGCTCCTTCACACCCAAAATTGGAAGAAAAAAAAAGCAACTTATATCCTTTGTTCCTCCTTAAATAAATAAATATGCTGATTCTGAAAAAGAAAATCAATTTAAACTTGAGGGCAATTAGAAAGTAGGCCTCTCTGTACTTGGTGCCTGTGGGCCCTGAATTTAGGCTGCTACCATAATGAGGGTATTTGGTTGAATGAGATAATGCAAGTTAGAGGTAAAGATAGTCAGCTTTCCGCCGTCTTCAGTCTACCTGGTTTCTATATTTTCCTTGCCATATATTCATGGCCTTGAGAGCTCCGTTTTTAAAAACAATCTTTCTGTCTGTCTCTGTCTCTGTCTCTGTCTCTGTCTCTGTCTCTGTCTCTGTCCCTCCCTCCCTCCCTCCCTCCCTCCCTCCCTCCCTCCCTCCCTCTCTCTCTCTCTCTCTCTCCTATCTGTCTGTCTGTCTGTCTGTCTGCCTGTCTCTCTTTGTCTGTCTCTCTGTCTTTCTCTCTGTCTCTGACACACACACACACACACACACACACACACACACACACACACACATGCTAAAGCACACATGTGGATGTTGGAGGACAGCTTCAGAGAGAGAGAGAGCATCTGTTTTCCTGCTGTGTGGGTCTTGGAGATTGAACACAGGTGGCAAGTGCCTTTACCAGCTGAGCCACCTCTTTGGCCCTTAACCCACTTTTTAATGAGTTGTGTTTCTCGCAGAGACATAGTCACTGGGTGGCAGAAGGTTCTTTTTGACTAGTGGAGGTCTAGCAAGGTCACACGTTGGGGAAATAGCAAAGTCAAGACTAGAAACCAACTCTTTAATACCCCATCTCTGCGCTAACACATCACTCCTCCCTCCTGTCAGGTGGAGAGAGAACCAGATGGTTTGACAAATGGCTCTTGTTGCTGTCAAATCTGCCTCTCTTTCTGCTCTGACAGACAGTTCTTACCTTCCCTCTGAGGGGAGGGGAGTGTGAGGATAAAAAGGGGAGGGTGGTGGTGGAAGGAAAACAATGCCCCTGATACTTTATGTGACATAGGTGTCCAATAAGCTCTTGTTTCTCTGGCAAGAAGCAAGGCAAAGGTAATGAGTAGTCCTCACCTTGAATTTCAGCACATAAAGGACTAGAAATGACAGGCTGTGTTTGGAGACATTGATTTCATATATATCTATCTTCAAAAATCGTGTTTAGGATGCCATATCCATAAATACTAATAAGACTGTCTGATTCCAATTTTCAGGTGAGATTAGCATTTTATTGAGTATTTTATCTGTCAGATTCAATACTCTATGCACCATCCTCCCAGGCTTATTAGCATAATTGCCATGCTTAAGCAACAATAAAAAAATTCCGCAGTAAAATAGCAGTTAGTGCAGGCAATTTGTTATCAAAAGCTTTTACTTAAGGACAGCTCCAGCCTGCAGTTATTAGCAAGTAAGGGTTATAATTTATTTTTATTTGGAAAAACAAAAAGAGGGAAAAAGAGTTTTCCTTTTTTTGTTTTAGAAATAATAGAGGAATAACAAAACATTGCCTCTCTAGAAAATTGTCCACATCCCATCTTGCTTTGCTGAATGCAGGCTGTGCTGGGAATTGACTCCACTTGAGGCATGTTGGCTCAGACAGGAAGTTGCTCTCCAAGGCACTGGGACAAATGAGTGGGAATGTCCCTTTCTGTTTGTACAGACATTTCCAAAACACTTTCCAATGTGTGTTGCTGTTTGAATTTCACACCGGTTTAGTGAGGGCCTCCATTCTTAGAAATAGCAATGGAGTTGGGATGACTTTGTCGCTGTTGAGGCTTTGAGTGGATGGCCTCTCAGGAGCTATTCATTCACTCTGTAGTCACACCTCTCTATGGTAACTCCTCATGTTTCTGTCCCCAGTTCCCTTGGGTATTGTTTATTGTACATACATACATAGACAGACCAAATGACAGGCAATATACATAAACATGTCTTTACACACAGACTTGTGTGTATACACACATACATATTTATGTACAAACACATCCATGCACATGTATCTTTCCTCCATATATTTTTAATTTAGTTTGGTTTGTGTGTTATATGCATGTGTGCCTATGTGTATGAGTACTCTCATTCCTGTGGGTACACATGCAGACCAGAGGTTTCTGTCAGCACATCTACTTTCTTCAGCTTACTTTTGGAGACAAGCTCTCTTATTAAAACTGAAACTCACTAATTTGGGTAGACTGGGTGATCAGTGAGCCTCTGGGATCTGCTTGTGCTTTTCACTGTTGGTGTTACAGACAAAGCACCACCACACTCACTTGGTGTTTATGTGGGTTCTGGGGAATCTAAACTCCAGTCCACTTGCTTGAACTACAGACACTTTATACAGACACTGAGCCATCCTTCTGAAATGTAACTCTGTGTTCACTTGTGTTTCCTGAGGTATACTGGTTGCAACCATTCTGCCACATGAGCTAATCTTGACTCAAGTGTCTTCCATTCTCTGCCTTTAAAGTCTGTCTCTTGCTCTCTGTCTGTCTATTATCCATTCTCTCACTCTGTCTGATTCGGAAAAGTACTCCTGATTGCCACCTGTGAAGGACCTGGCACAGTAGAAATGGTTTTATAAGTAACGGTTCAGTCTCTGCAAGACAGACAGATAGGATTTTAAAGGTGGAGATTTAGAAGTCATTTTTCATTTTTATTTCTTGAGAAAGGTATCAGAAATAAATAAGAACATTAAATTGAGGCTTTTTACTGTGGTTTAGCCTGAAATTACAGTGATAATTTTCAAATTGAAGATAAAATTTTTGGTGGAAATGGACCAGTGAAGCTCATAAACTTTGAGAGAAGTTATTTTAGCATCTTACATCTTTTGTTTGCCCAGTAAGTTCCAGGAAAGCCTGAATCATCACCAACTGGAATGTCTCTAATGTGAAAGGCTTTCTGTAGTCCACTTGGGGTTTATAGACTGACTCAGATGGGGCACTAGATGGAAGACATGTTTCTACTATCAGGATAGCGATAATAACTTGATAATGTTTTCCTCCTTGAGGACCTGCCATATGATCAGAGCTCAGCTAGGTTGCTTTCTTATGTCATTTAGTTTTGATATTGTATCCAGTGATGCATGAGTGAGCATCTATGGTGCACTTACTGTATACCAATCACTTTGGTTTATTGCGTGCATCATCTCATTTAAGTGTTATAACATCTGTGAGCCATGGTTGCTGGTTATGTTCTCAGTGTATAGATGAGGGAGTATAGAAAACAGAGCCTAGGTAATTTGACCTTGACACCTGACAAATAGCCAAGCCACCCTGGGCCCCCAACACACTTTTTATTGGAGCACTCAGCAAAGGAAGTAAATAAATAAGGAAAAAAGACTGGATATGCAGAAAGATGACCCAGAGTACAATAAGATGTCAGGACTAGTCTAGACATTTGAAGAATAAAAAATTTGAAACCGGACAGGACACTTTTTAATGTTTTAAATTTTCAGTTAAACAGTTTCTTGGGATTTCATCGTCTGTTTTCACTGTATCAGTACCACTGTGGAGTTAATTCTCCCTCCCAGTACCATTGTGGAAATTGCTTTGTAAAACAAACAAATACAAAATGGCACCTGAGAACTAGCAGAAGCACACATCCTGGTGGGTGTCCAGTAGCTCTTGAATTGCACTAGAGGAAGCAGTTTTGTGTCTCTGTAAGGGATAGCCTCCAAAGCCGTTTGTCTTCCCCTAAGTTTAGTATACCTCATAAAATGTGACCTTGGAAAACAACATTTTTGTGCATCAGTTTCCTCTTCATTAAAATAAATTCCATATGATCATTGTGAGGATTAAATAAGTGAAAATAATGTATGCAGAATAGTACTTAGGACATAACAGCCCATATAGTGTTAGCTATAGTGGAGAAAGGACCCTGCAGATTCTTGGCTGTTTACTCAAGGACAGTGAAAAAGTTTAGCTTTGGAGGTAGAAGTGGCAACTGCACAGCCACTGATGTCCTTGGAAGAGCTTTGGGTTTCTCTGTCTTTGACCTCTCGCATCTGCAGATAGTGGAAGGGAACAGGAACCCTGAGTGACAGCAGAAGAGAGGAATGGCCACATTGTGCCTGATAAGCTGTGGTGGAAAGTTGCCTTGTGCCTACCACAGGCCAGTTTGCTGGCCAAAATGGGCTGGGAGTGGTATTTTTCTGGCTCCCCTTGACAAGTTCTCGTTTTCCTTGGACTGTACATGCCTGAATACTGTCCTAGAGCTGTCTGACATTTCTGTTCTGTAGACAGCGTTGACAAACTTTGAGAGTACCAGGCAGGGGCTGGGTAGAAATGTCTTCAATAGTAAACCACTCTAATTTAAGACCATCACCCACTTTTTCAGAGTCTACTCTAGACGGTTTTACAGGTGTTCTGTGGAAGTCAATTCTGTGAGGGAGGCTTCTTTAAGGATCCTATGCTTTATGTGCCTCGCTGATCCAAGCAGCAGCTGTGCAGTGTGTGTGTGTGTGTGTGTGTGTGTGTGTGTGTGTGTGTGTGGTTTCCTGGAATTGATAGTATGGATTTGGGGCATTCTTTTACCTACTCAAAATAGAAACACTTGCTCATATCATTAGAACAAAACAAAACCTTTATAGGAAAGGACATTAAGATGAAGCCTTATGCTGAGAGTGGGGCTTTGCGGTTTCTAAAGCACTTGAACACATTTTCTTCTGTGTACTTTGTAGTGTCACTAAGAGGCCGAGTAGGCAGGGCTTCTCTGGCGTGCCCTTCTGTATGTAACTGAGATTCACAGAGGTGCAGAGAGTTTCCTTGCAGCAATGATGGATGCACACCCAGAGCATTTGACTCTGGGATGTGTTCTGTTTTGCCACCCTGCTTTGAGTTAAGTGGGTTCAATGTTACCAAGTGCTACCAGGTTATACAGAGTAGGAATTTATCCTAATAATACTCATTTGAACTTTCTTTTTCAAGTAGGTTGGTTAAAACCATCTGTAATTTGCTATGAATTAGTGTAAATATAATTCAATCTCTAGGACTTTCAGTTAAACCAGCATGTGTTTCTCAAAAAAAAGAAAATCAAATGTCAAAGTATTTCCTGAAACTTGCCTTAATGAACAGGAGAGGTGAAGGAAAACCTCCTTTTTTGCATGGTGATTAGGAAACAGGATGTGCCAACCTGCTGTATGAATTTAAAGAGGCACACTCATGCTGATGCAAAACCTGGATGGGCACCTCGCAGAGTTTCCTGCTGGCAGAAATGTTAAGCGGAAGAAGTTCTCCTTCAGAATGTTAATGACTTTGGGTTTGCATGAAAATGAAACTGTTGGGTATGAGAGATTATGTCTCTATACG
The DNA here is from genome assembly GCF_004785775.1 of Grammomys surdaster. NCBI lineage: Eukaryota > Metazoa > Chordata > Mammalia > Rodentia > Muridae > Grammomys > Grammomys surdaster. The sequence goes on along the minus strand of NW_021605585.1, from coordinate 2,052,986 downwards.
TTAAAAAAAAAACCCAATGACGGGATTATTGTAGGTCCACTTCCCAGGGGCCCACCAAATGCAGCCGAAAAGGAGTGCGTGGTGCTGGGAGTGGGTGCAGCCTACATGGCCTAAGACAGGGCTCTCACCCTCCTTTCACCCACATCAGAGTCCCTTGACGTTGCCCATCGTCGACAGCCTAAAGCCTTCGACCATCGATGTGACTCGTCTCACATCAGTATTTTGGGGTTGTGAACTTGTCTAAGACCCCCCATAATTAGACATCCAAATTCAAAACTCACATAGTTGGGATTGAACATAAGACGCCTTCTCTAACTAAACAGAGAAGGGGGAGATGCCAGAAGCCAGGACCCTCGCCCTTACCCTTACCCCCTACCTTTCCCCACCTGCACAATGTCCTCTGAAGCTTGGCAACTGCAAGATCCTGCTTAGCAACTGCAGATAGACTCAAAGCAGAGTACCATGTCTTCTTAAGAATAGCAGGGAGACCATAACTCAAGCAGTGTACCATATCTTCTGAAGAACTGCAGGTAGATCATAATTCAAGGCAGTGTACCATATAGACCATGACATGTTTCAAGGCACAGGCCAAGAAGATTTTGTACTTTTCCACCACCTGGACCCTCTTACCCCCTCCCCTTGTAAAACATGCTATAAAAAAGCATTTCATGTTCAAAAAAAGAAAAAAAAAACCAAAAAACCAAAACCAACCAACCAACCAACAAACAAACAAAAAACCCCAAACCAAACAACAACAGCAACAACAAAACAAACCAACCAAAGTGACTCCAGGATCCAGCTCTGATTACCGGCTGTCTTTATTGGAGAGTCCAGCATGCCCTCAGCTGACAGGACAGAGGGATGGGAGATGCTCCTGAAATTCTTGCTGACTTGGACCCTGCGCTCTGCTTGCCTGGAAGTGGAAAGAATTATATTCTTTTTGGCAAATGCTTTGGAGTTCCCCAGAGTCTGAGGCACCTAGGAAGTCTAGAGCAGAAAATGTGTGTTTTGGAAAACGATTTCCCTCTTTCATACTGTGTAGTAGTTTCTTCTGTGATAACTTCTGAGTGTACTGTTCTCTTCTTGAAGACTGGCAGCAGAAGCAAACGGAGTAGGCTTCCATTTGTGTGGATGACTCTCTTGATTCCCGACCCCTTGAATTTCTGAGTTTGAGGGTCATTGTTGAGGTCTACAGAGTCTATTGATACTTTTCAGTTTAGTGTGATTTCTGCATCAGATGCAGATCAGCTTGTACATTGTAAGTCATGTAGCTGTGGCGTCTGTGCGTCCTCCACCCCTTCCTCCCTTTCTTCACACGTTTAGAAATGGAAGCTTTTGTGGCAAGGACAGCATAGAGGGCAATGGAGGATTCTCCTCTCTTTCTCTCACATTTTTCTATTTCCTCAGGTTTGAAAGATACTGGGTTCTTTTAGCAACCTTGAAAATATCCTTACGTTAGGTTTGGTGATGTTAGTACAAGTCTGTGACTTTATTTTGTATGTGAATTACGTCTCAGGATAATTATGAAGAACTTTAGTCTGCCCTTCAGTCAAAAGCTTTTCGAGTTCCTTTAGGGAATCAAAGTAGTATGTATTGCCAAGTTTTTAACTCACCTTGATTTGTTTGGGGGGAAAGTTGTCTTGCATATTAACAAAGATGATCAGAAATAAGAAAAGGCTGATGATCTAATCAGGTCCACCAAACCCAAAATACATTTCTTCTTTACTTTGCACACAGTTTGTTTTTTGAGACTTAAAAACTAATACTTCCTAAAGTGTTGATTAGTGAGCTATCTGATAAGAAATAACAGGGTTCTGACAGCTCTGATTGTATAAATAGGCGTTTGGGATTGTGTTCATGGTTTGCTTGTCAGCACAAGAGAAGTGTGTGATTATGTTGAATGATGGTTAATTTTCTTATCCACCCATTTTAAAAATAAAGATATACAGCTGGAAGACAGGTGCCCTGGAGGTGAAAAGGAGGCCTACAGCCCTGTTACTGAGTTCCAGAAAGGGTTTAGAGGGAGCACATTGTACTTTAGGTGTTAGCATTTGAATCCTTGGATGGACTCTGGTTATTCTTTGGAGTTGGAGACTGCTTCTGGTACTTTACAAAGAATGTCTTATTTACTCTTTCTTGCTTTGGGGTGAGTCTAGACAGCTGTTCTTCATCGTTCTTATAGGTTATTGTCTCATCCTAGTGGACTTGCTTGGAGGCAAGAGAGGACTTGCCTTTCTACCTTTACAAGTACACTCTTTGTATACTAAGAGTCCTCTTTGATTAAGTATCCTGTGGAACCAATTCACATGAACTCCAATTAAACTTTAATGAACAAGTGGGTGTATTAATATCAGCTGAGTAATGTAGGCAGAACAGATTCCAGTAAGTGACTCACTTCTCTGTGCAGCTCATTGCCCATGCACGGTTAGAGTTACTAGAAAGCTGCCAGCTATATTTGAGTGGATTTGGTCTGGGTCTTGTAATTCTAGCAACCCTCAGGGCTTGTTATTCATCCAGTGACAAAGCCACAGCTATCCAGACCTCTGTTTTCAAAGCAAGTTTGGGGATGGGCGTCTTGTTCACATCGACCAGTTAGTCTTCTGTGGAGCAGTGCCCATTAGAACTTTTTTCTGCCTTCTTCCTGTGATTGCTCCCACTCCTTCAGTGGCAAACTTTTCCTCCTCTAAACTTAAAGGCACAAGAATTAGCATCCTAGTGGCTCACTTCCTTCTGCATCTGTTGCTCTGCCTCAATCAATGAGTTCTCATGGCTATACCACAAACAGTATGATGATCTTGGAATGGTGAACTTTTGTGGGTTTAGCCCTGTTCTGGCTAGAGACTGAGGATTATATCTTCTTCCTGGGAAAGATGATAGTATATGTGTCTTAGGGTTTCTGCTGCTGCTGTCAAAGACCATGACCAAAAAGCAAGTTGGAAAAGGAAAGCACTTATTTGGTTTACACTTCCATTTCTCTGTTCATCACTGAAGGAAGTCAGGACAGGAACTCAAACAGAGCAGGAACATGGAGGCAGGAGCTGATGTAGAGGTCCTAGGTGGATACCACTTACTTGATTGCTTATAGTGCTTGCTTACCTTGGGTTCTTATAGAACCCAGGACCACCAGCCCAGGGATACATCTACACATAAAGGGCTGGGTCCTCCCCATCAGTCACTAATTAAGAAAATACCACACAGCAGGATTTTATGGAGGCATCTTCTGCATTGAAATTCCCCTCTTTCAGATAATTCATTTATGTATCAAGTTGGCATAAAAGTAGTTAGCACAAAATATAATGCTCTTAATTTGAGACCTGGCTCATATGATCTCAGTAAATGTTTGTTAACTTGGCTGAATGGAAGAGGGCTGAAAAGGATGACTTGGAAATGAATGAGCTCAGTTATTGATAATTGAGGAGTTCTCAGTCCTGTAGACATTGGACTTACATTAGATTTAGAATGTCTATATAATCTCAGAGTGACAGAGGACAGAAACTTGGAAGAGGTGATGTGCATTGAGGATTTAAAGAACAAATTCCAGAAACCAGCTGAGAAAGGTGAGTGGTTAGGGTGGGGACAGGAAAGGGCATGGGAAGGCCATCCATGGCTATCCATGGGCACGAGCAGCAGCAGAAGCATGGAGGTCCAAGGCAATGAACATCCAGTGTGTGTAGGCGACATACTGAGAGTGCCACATCTCACCGACAGTTGGCCACCAATCCTCATTCAAGTTCATTTGCTGTTCCTTTTCCGTCCTTTCATATTTTCTGTAAACCAGTTGAAGCAGATGCAGCGGCTAGACAGAGGGGGACTGTAGAAAGGTCTTTAAATCTTTCAGCTCAGTGGGCTTGCCAACACGGCAACCATTTGACTTTCTCTCAGGCAATTCCTCCACAGTAAGGGGCTAAGTGTGTACATCCTGCAGCCTTGAAGATCAGGAAGTATGCACTCTAAGTAGTCAGATAAGTCTCAAGGTTTGGAGTAAGGGCCTGACTTGCGTTTGCCTTCCATACAATCCAGTAATTCATGCCTCCCTTCCTGTGGAGAACAGAGGGACCCCAATAGAAAGGGAAAGGCAGAAGGGTAGGAGATGTTCTGATACTGTTTGGCTTCTTGCCTTCCACTCTCTCCAATGTCAATACAGTTCTTTAGGAGAAAAAAAAAAAAAAACCAGGAGGACAGGGCCAGCTTAGAAGTGAGGAACCTGGGATGGTTTTCTGAGCAGGGACTGATGTCATTTGGTCTGTAATTTAGGCTGGCAAATCTATTGATGCAACCTCAAATGAAGGACACACTTAGATTGCTGAGACGTGAGCAGATAAATGTTATGTAATCCTGTCAAGGTCTGTGGTGCAAGGGTCAACCCCCAAGCACAAGTAAGCACTCCTCTGTGCCAAACATGGGACAGAAGTCTTCAGGATCAGAGGTCTCCCTCTCAAGCATCTTCTTAGAGTCTGTCATGGGGTAAAAAATCCAAGGAAAAGAGGTACTTATTCCTTGGTACAGTAGGTGAGAGTGTTTAAGAGAGTCCATGTTTGGAAGTTTGAGGGAAGCAGAGGGGATTCTCCCATCAGAAACTGAATAGAAAGATGACTTATCATATGTTGCTTACAGAAAACTGAGGAGTGCCTATTAGATTTTCAAAATGTTAGCCAGTAGTTGATCCATTCTCTATTTCTACATCTTTTGGGTGTAGACTAGAACATTTGCATTTTGAAATTCTTCTTAGGTAATTCTGAAAATGTCCTGATTTTGAATTCACACTGAGTTATACTGTGCTTAACATGTCTGAATGAGAAAGACACTCAGAGAGCATGGGAAGGAGAAGGCTGTAAAGGTCATGGGGAGGGTGTGGTCCCAGCTGGAGAGGAAGCTAGATGACTCTGCGTCCAGACCACACCTGCTGCTCTTCCACCCTAGCCTGATCCCCATGTTTATTCTGCCCAGCAGCACTTTCCTGTGCTTCCATATGTGCACCATGGGTTCCATACCGTGGAGACTGACAGCACCAGGAGACTTGGCCTTAAGCAGGGTCGGTCCTGTACAATTAACTGGGCCTTACGTCTGTAGGGCACCTTAGATTTTGTCAGAATTAGTTAATTCTTTATCAAAAAGTATAGACCAGACTGATACTGAGTTTCCTTGTTGAGGAAGCCATTGTCCCTCACCCAGCACAGGACCCTCTTGAGTCTCTTTGTGCACACCATGTGGTAGTCTCATTGTAACTTGCAGTGCCATCTTTCTTATTTGAAAGCTGTAGATTTTCTCTTTTTATCTTAGTGGGGAGCACAGCCTCAGTAAATTCTAATGGAAAAACCTGTCTGATAAAGGGGCAGGAAAGCTTTATGGGCAGGCTTGGTGGCTCATACCGAGAGAGCAGCCAGACTGCAGCCATCTGACTTCCTCTGTGCTGAGGAGCTAACTGGCTCTCCCTTGGTGTTACCTTGGTCTTTAAGGGCTATGGAATCTCTGTCACTGATGTCCTTTCTGGATCATAGAATCTGTGCCTGTGCCGGACATCCTCATTGGGATACTCATAGGAATCCTGTCAAGAGCAACAGTCAAAACTCCTGAATGACTTCAGGAGGGATGAGGCTGAAGGGGCACAGGAGGGTGATAATGTGCAGGTTTCTGTTGTGAAGCAGGATTCTTACAACTTTGAGATGATAAGGAAATGAAGCAGTTTTGGTGTCCTTTCAGAAAAACCCCTCCGTTTCTCAGCAAAGTGAATGGACCTCGTACCCCAGTAGGGAACTAGGAAACAGAGTCAGGCCCATCTCTGTCACATTGTGCTCTTGGACACTCCTCTATCATAGATGGCAAGCAGCAGCAGCTCCTCTCTGAGCTGTGAGTGGGTCAGGTGACTCAGTCCACATGGAAGTTCTCTGTAAGCATGCTTCCTTTTTGTTGTTTTAAATAACTTCTATTTTTGGCAAAGTGAGATAAACCCATCTTTGCAATTATGTTGCCTAAGCTTTAGGGAAATTGACATAAAAGTACACCTGGATGCTAGTCTACATGTTTCACTTTGAAAAGGAAAAGCTGCATGTTATATACATTTGGTTTTGTTTTGTTCCCTGTACATGATGCTAATACTTTAATTTTTTATGTCATCTGATGTTCTTCAAAATGTGTTTTAATTGCTGTGATGTTGCGTTATGTATTGCATGCATTGTGATGCATCAGGATGCCACTTCCATTATAAGTAACAATTCCTTACCAAGAATGGACGTGCTTTAAGATCAGGTAGGGACATGTGACCATATTCTTATCGGAGAGGAATTTAAACTATATTACATCTCCTTATATAGTAGGATGGAATTTAGCAGTATTTTTGGTAAAGAACTCAGTGAAGGATAAAAGTTCATACATGTAGAACTGATAATGTAGAGAAAATTCATGATAAATTGTGGTAGCCTCTGATGTTTTAATCAAGATAACATTAGTTAGAGAAGCAATGACAAATTATTTAGTCACCTTGTGCATGTGTCACATTAGATAAGCTCCCTTAAATCTGGAAGGCCTTTCATTTTCTCTTGTTGGGAAGTCAACATCTATTGCTTTGCCCAAAGCTTGTGATTTTGGCAGCTGGGCAAACATACAAAATTGTAGTTACCGTCCCTTTCAGTGGATGGCTTATGATGAAGAGAGGCCTTTGAAAACTTTTTTTTGTTTTGTTTTGTTTTTTGGGTGTGTAACACCTTAAGGGCAAGGTTAGCTGTGAGAGAGCATCTACTGTTGCATCCTGAGATCATGACTCCATCTCCTGTCTCGCTGCATGCCTGTGGAGCAGCTTGCCTTTTCCCTTTGCCTGAGGAACAGTCTTCTTTTGGTTCTTCCCTGCTTGTCCATACACTCATCTGTTTTCCCACCACCTAACATCTTACCGACCCTGCCTACCTCATTCATTTGTCAGTTTCCAGCTTTGTTTGTTACTTGTTTCTGTTATTCACTTATCCATGTCTGTGCAGGCTGATGATACCCACCATCGATTTCCAAGGCAAGAGGTGAGGTTGAAAGGGTTAGAAACATCTGTTGCGTTTCACTCAGAGGATCCCAAGTACACTCTGGGATGGAAAATGACAGTAAGTGGGCCATTTTCTTTTGGTTCAAGTTCTGAAGGGATGTTCAGAACTGACTGGATCACACATGCTATCAGGTGTGTAGGATGTTCTTAAAAGAATGTATTCTGTGGAATATCACTCCAAATGACATTTTTGCTAACAAGGAGTCACGAAGACATGGAATAAACAAAAATTGTTTAGGTCAAGTTGGGAAATTAGTAGCGATGCCCAAAGGCCATGTCTTCAAATGCATGAACTTACAGAATGCATATTGCAGAATTTCAAGAGGTTAGATTCATGGTGATGGACAAAAGCTGAACAAAAGTGAAGGGGAGGATGATGGAGGCCAGTTCCCTCCTGTGGCCGAGAAAGCTCATCTGGTACTATTTAGTCTCCTCATCAGCCTTGCACTGCAGCTGAATTCACAGTTTTGGGTAAGAAAGAGGAAACTCTGAGAAGCTGTATGATTTGTCCAAATTTACATGTCTCCTGTGCAGACCAGAGACTAGCTTGACTCTCAGGGTGTTATTTTCTGTGGTCTGTAATACCTAAGGCTTCAAAATCCTGAGGTGTGCATGTCTGTTGGCTCTCCGATTCAAACCTAAGAACAATTCAACCTTGTAAAGGACCCTGCAGATATCACAGGTTTTGTTCACCCCCTTTCTTGAGAGGCGAGAGGGTTTTTATGTGAGCACGATAAAGACAGCTTGTGGCATATAGGCAGAAGTTCAAATGTATAAACATTACTCTGCGTGGTAGGGTCTTCATTTCCTCTTTAATCTGACCCAAGTCTGATTCCTTATACCATCTGACTCCAAAGACATATTGGTGTTTTCCACAAGGTACATTCTAAGAAGGTGAACAGTCATAGAAATGAAGAAAATTTCCTCAAAATTCAGTGTGCTCTAGAAAGCTGAAAAATAGCTATTGTACTATCTTCTGCCAGGGCAGCTGTTATACCCACAAATGAGCCTGAAATAGTAATGGCTTCTGAAGTCCTAGCACATTCGTTTAGTTCTTAACTTTCCCGTAGGTTTGAAAGCTGCTCCCTTTTTTTCCTTTCTTTTTAATCATGCTAAACTGCAACTTTGCTAACAACACTCTATTCTGGGTAGGAATTCATTTTGGCATAATTAAGAATGAAGAAGGAAATGACAAAGACTCTCTGCTATAGAACACATCTTATGTGATTTTATTTCTATGTTTAGTTCTTATTTTATTCTTTAAACATTTAACTGCATACTATGTACCTTCCACTGTGTCATCTGGCAAGGATATACCAGAACCGAGGTCAGTCACCAAACTGTCTACAAAGGATTACTTTTGCCTTTGTGGTCCATATTGTCTGTATTGAGCTCCCAACTCTACCCTCAGACAGTATGTAAAATACTTGAGTTTTTAAGAGACAGTATGTAAGTAATTATGTAGTCATATTTTCCAATAAAATTTATTAAAAGAAAACATGCCATGAATTGGCTTCTGCTGGTGGATATCATTTGCGTTCTAATCCCTGACAATAATGCAGTGGCTTAACATGAGCTGTCAGTTTGACACTGCCTATAATCACCTGAAAGCTGTCTTACTTGACTCACTGCTTCTGTCAGGTCGACCTGTGGCATGTGTGTGAGGGATTGACATGATGTTAATTGGTGGAACAGGTGGTCCTGGGCTGCATAAGAAGGCAGATAGGGCATGAACAGGAACAGGAGATGGAGTCTGAAGATGAGCCCGGAAGCAGAGTTTTTCCATGTATCCTTCATGGTTGCTGCCTCCAGACTCCTGACTCGAGATGGCTTATGACCTTGAAATTTAAGTCAAATAAACCCTTTGTCCCTTAAGTTGCTTTTGCTCAGGGGTTTATTACAGTAACTGAAACCAACCCACAGTACAGGTTTTGTCTTGGTTTTGCGTTATTTGGTAAGTGATAGGTGCCTGATATGTGTTTGTTGAGGGTGTGTATTAATTACTATATGACTGAATGCATTGTAAGAGCTTATAGGCAAATAGGAGGTGTAGGAAGCATACATGTGCAGTTTGTACACTTTAAGAAACCATAAAGGACTATGGAAGCAAAAGGAGGCCTGTGTTCGAGGGTGGGGGAATTGGGTGCTCCATGAAATGGATCTGGAAGGTCACTAGGCAGAGACAGGAGAAGTACATTGGAGGTGGAGCAGCCTTAAAAGCGGAAAAAGAGGTGACAGTCCCACTGAATAATAAGCAGATCAGACTTGCTTTCTAATCTGAGATTCCTGATTTGTCTGATCTTCACAGTCAGTTGCTATTAAAACTGGATTTTCCTTGTGCTCCTTACAGATTTGGGTATTATAAGGCAACATTAATACTTGTAAAAGAGCATAATTTTGAGAAGATATGCTGAAACCAGTTTTCATTGGAGATAACATTGTAACTTTTCCAATAAACAGGATCAGTATTGACAGAATGGTGTCTAGACCTATAATTAACTCCATCCCTTCTGTGCCATAGAATGGACAAGTGCCTTGGTGAAAATCTACTCTTACCTGTCTGCCTTCATACATTCTTTGAGGTGTTGGGAGAGCTTGCAGCCATTTTTTGATGAAGTGATATATTGAAGTGGTATATTGAGGTAGTAAGCTAGACTTGCATAGATTTGAAAGATGGTGACAAGTTCCACTGCTTTTGGGTTCCTGGTTGGAAGACAAATGAAATAGAGAACTAATTAAAATGACAGTAGAAGTGTATCTTCATACCTTAACTTCAATGAGGAGGTTAGTTTAATGCCCACATTTGTTCTTAGTGATCCCCAGAAGGGCTAGGATTCCTTTGAAGGGAGGGAATTCAAACCTATGAGATAGGTTCTCAGTTGTTTGGATTCTGTTACTCTCTTACCAACAGAAATTGAGATATCCTGAGCATCCTTCATTTTTTTTTTTCAGTTCTATTGTCAGAAAAGTGAAAGTATTCCAGAAGCACTGGTATGCAAAGGTGCTGTCTTTTAAACTTCCTTTAGAAAGTAGTTGAATTCCCAATTTTGGCTGAGACCTTTCTTAACAGCTCTTCTGATAGTTAAATGTCAGCAACTTGAAAAAGAAATGTCAGTAAATTATCACAGGAAGAAATTGCACATTTATTTAGGTGGAAATATTTTAATTGACCTTAAATTTATAGCAAAATACCAAGAAATTTATGCTTTTAATAAAAAAAATTGTTGTTGTTATTTCTATACCGTTCTGTTTTGGTTTCTGTTGGTATGATGACCACCATGACCAAAAGGAACTTGGTGAGGAAGGAGGTTTTTAAACATACAGGTTACTGTCCATCATAAAGTGATGCCTAGGAAGGAGCTTGAAGCAAACTTTGCTGAGTACTAGTCAGCGGCCTACTCTCAGGCTCAGGGTGGGCACTATACCTATACTGTACCATTCCTATACCTTTCAGAATCATAGCCTACTGCCAGCAGTGTCCTGGGCTCTCCTGCATCAACTAGCAATCATGAAAATGCCCCCAGACATCCCAGCTGTCAATTTGTTGGAAGCTGTTCTTCTGTTCAGGTTCTCACTTCCCAAGTTTGTAAACTTGACAGCTGAGATTAACCATTATACAAACCTTAAGAGAGAAAGGTTTTATTTCTCTTAGACTGTGGTTATTTATCTGGTCTTTGTTCCTTCTAATATATGGTGAATTCTTTAAAGTGGAAACATTTTAAAACTTTATCTCTGCATCCCCACAAAAGTCTGGCTTTGCTGGCCTTGGAAAATATATTTCCTTGAGGGAATGTGTTTGGAAATGGCCTGTTCTATGCTGAACCTATCCTTATTTTGCAGCTCTTAGTCCAGCAACAATTTATTGGGCATCTGACTTTGTGTCATGGTGTTGTGGGTATCATCTAGGACCAGGATTTACAAGTGAATAATAAAACACAGATGTGGTGTGGTGATCACATGCTTGCAAACCTGGTCCTCTGGAGACAAGACCTGGAGGACTGAGTTCAAGACCATCCTGGGTTATATATCTAGACTCTTTCAGACCAACTGATCCAAACAAAGAAAGATATGGTTGACTTTTCTGGGAGTGCTACAGTTTGGTGGAATTTTTGGCAAATTCAATGTGTTACAGAAATTTGAACTAAGTACGATCTATATCAGAATGTGGAGACAGTTGATTTTGCTGATGGAAGTCAAGAGAGTCTTCAGCAAAGAGCATTTGAGATGAGTCTTAGTGTGTTCTAGTCTATGAGGTATTGGTCTTGATTGTCAGTAAAAAAGCAGTTATACATATAAACAGGCATAGTGATTGTTTTTTCTGTAATTAGTTCTCCTGAAGATTTCATAGTAGGGTAATTTTCATGTGTGATAAGACAAGAGAGGTACATGTTTCTTGATGTCATTTGAAGGTTTCTCATGGTCTGCAATTCAGTAGCGTGAGCTGAGTAGGATAGACAGCAGCAGCAGTAGAGTGTCTTAGCTAGGGACGATCTTCCCTTCCAAGGATGTACTCATCCAGCTTCTGTTCTCTGTGATGTAATTCCATCAGAGCTCCCCAAGAGTTGGAGTTTTGGCTTTCAGGCCCACCACTTCCGAATCTGCCCCTGCTGCTTCCTGTGTGGCCAGGGGAGGGTTTTTCATTATCTTCTTCCAGGCAAAGTTTCCCTACCCTTTGAAATGGTAATAATGAGAAATACCTCACAGAACTGTGGAGTTCAAGGTGGCCATGACTGCAGAGCTTCTCTTTTGGTGTCAGGACATGTGAGGGCAGATGCCTGCAGAGGCAGGTGAGCCTTCAAACAGAAGGCACTTGATTCAGCGTAACCTTTCCTCCCTTCAAGGTGTTGAGGACAGGAAACATTTTGTTCTTCTTAGGTAATAGCACAAGTGTTCAGATGGTGCAGGACTGGCTCCTGGCTGTGTTCTCTGCTTGTGTGTGGTGAAAGAGCTACGAAGTGTGAGGGAAGCAGGCAAGTTTCACCTCTAAAAGAGGGAACAGGTAACTGGGCCTGCCAGTTATTGCCACATAGGATTCTTTTTTTTTTTTTTTTGGTGAGATTCTATCCTTTTTGAAAACAGAAGCTTGTCAAATTATTTAGATGCTTTGAAAACACCACAGAACACTTGGCAAATGCAACCCATGATGTCCCTCAGTAAATCAAATGATCCTCTAAGCAGCAAAAGGGTTTGTTCAAATTTCCTTCTGTGTGCTCTCAGGAAGAACCCATCAGAGGTTCAGGCTTGGCCTGTGCTTCTCCAGTTGAATCTTCTGTGTGTAGTTTTAACTGTGCATGTTAGCTTAAAGTGGAGTGGCACTATGAGAAAAATACACATGACGTAACTTCAAATTTTCATTGTCCTCTTGCTTTGTAGTAAATGATAGCAAACATTGCACTTTTCCCGTGTACTAGGAACTTCCTATGTTTACCTATGTCATGTAGTTCTCACAGTAACCAAAGCCGTATCTCATTTCATGGATAACACATGGAGCTCAGAGGGATTGAGCATCATTTCTGAGGCCAGACAGATGTTTTAGGAGAGTTCACAGTGAGTCCTTTAAAGCTATGTGTCCCAATGGTTTTCAATCCCTGTGGTTTGGTAGGATCACCAGTGTCCTTAAAACTGTTGCTGTCCAAGCCTTTGCTACTCTCAAAGCCAGGAAAGCAGAGTATCTAGGCTAAGACCCAGCTATGGGCACTGCACCTCTGCTTAGAGTGAGGCGGGATAGCCTTAACCTTTCTCCTTGGGCTGTGCACTCAAAATCCTTAGTTGGCAAAGCAGTGACTTGGCACATCGGAGATGGTCACTGAATATTCACCTGAAGAACTGTACCTTTACTACAGGGAGTTTGAGGTCCAGTGGGGGAGACAATGCATGCTTCTATGAGATAAGCAATAACAGTAACCCTCAGAGTTGTTTCAGTAATACATAAAATATTGTTTATTTCTTAAATGCTATTAGAATAAGTTGTCTTGTACATTGAGTGTGCTGTATGCTAATTTTAGCCATCTTTCTCTGTAAGTGTATATGTTAAAGAGGGAGGGAGGTAGGAAGGGAGAAAGATTATTGATCGATAGATTGGTTGAGTTGGGCAATAGGGCTCATGCTCATATTACCTGTTTGGATTCAGTTTTTCAGTGAGGCGAGTAGATCATTCTAAGTTTTGTTAACCAACTTTCAGTCCATGCAACGGCTTCAGTACCAAGGGTAGACATTTCTCCTGTACATGGAACTCAGATATTTTCTTGTCCATCTGTAAAAGCTGTTCAGGCATGTATAAGAGTAGTGTTCCACCTTTATTCAGTCGATACAGTAAGGATGGCTAACATTTATATTAAACTCCATGGGCTATGATAGAAGGTTGGCAAGCTGAAGCAAGGAATACTTATAGAAGAATCTAGAAGTCAGCTTCATGCTCACTAAATTAATAGAGTGATCCCAGTATAGGGATACCTTAGGAAGAACACCATTTTCTGAGAAAACCAAATGATCTGGAACATTAGAGCTTTGGCAGTGACTTGCAAGGAGTTGCTTGTGAAACACCTGGTAGTTAGTTGATGGACGTTGGTAGGAGTGTAGACAATCAGTGCGGATATGGCCCAGGCACTGAACCAGTATTGATTGAATATACCAATGCCATCGGGCAGTCCTTGGTTGTGTCACCATTACTGGTGTATCACGATGGGTCATGGTGAAGCAGATAAGAGTCAATAGTATGCAAATTATTGTTGAAAACACATACATGGACATCGAGGTTGTTTTCCCTGGGGAGAGGAGAGAGTGGAAAGAGCCCATGCTCTGGATTGATAAACTGGATTGGGGGCCTGACCATTCCACCTCTGGCTGACGGTTTCTCAGTGAGTCACTTGTTCTTTCTGCACACCTTTCACTTCTGGGATGGCAAGAGACAGTGCGTTTTGCCCCATTTTCTTCACAGCTTTCCTAGGCTCATTGGGCCCCTGGAGAGCAGTGGCAGGAGGACAGCTTTAGTCCCAGGAAGATTATGATCAAGGTGGTATGTGTGTGCACTTCCCTTGTGGACAGACTGATGAACCATGAGTTTTCTATTTAAATTTAGCCTGAAAGGCCATTGGAGGAAATAGGAGGTATCCAGGGTTGTATTTGGCTTGCTTTCTCATTCTCCAGAAACTGTCTCTTCTCTGTGTTTCAAAGATAAAAGTTGAGTCAGTCTCAGTCACAGCTGAGTGTACAACCCAGTCAAATGGGTTACTACTTTGTATCTGATTCATTTTCATGGCACATGCCTTGGGTAAGGTAGCTGGTTGTTTTGCAAATGGGCTATTTGACAAAGGGGAAAAGTTGGGATTCGTTTACTGTAAATTGCAAGTAAGAAACAACAGAAAATTAAATATTAGAAGAACTTGGCTATCACGAAACCACATACTTTCACATCAGTAAAACGTAGAGTTCTGAGTTGAGTGAAATGTGAAACTTCTTGCCGACCACAGAGAGTAAAATGGAGTACTTTTGTTTCATTATTAATACCATTGTCCTTATTTCTTTAAATGAGAATTGATAGCAACCATAACAGAATTTTTTTCAAGAACAAATAGAGGAGAGGAAAACAAACACACACACACACACACACACACACACACACACACACACACACACACACACACACACTTTATCACCACCAAATGCAGTATTCAGAGAAGCATGGCTTTTATCTGTTGTTAAGTCATGAGAGTCTAGGAAAAGGCTGTGTCCATCAAGAGACATCTTTGCCCAAAGGCTCCTTAATGGCCTCCATAGCCCTCTCAGTAGAAGATGACAATGTTACATTGTTACATGAAGGGCCTATTATCCAGTGATGTTTATGAGCCTATGAGCAGGTGGACTGTGTTTCTTTACTGTTTATATTTTGCTAATATGTGGTATCTTGTTTTAATTTGAATTTGTGTTTATCAGTGAATTTGAACATAATTTTACATAGGCTGTACCTCTACCTACCTGACTTTTCTTTTTTTGGCAGTTGCCCTTTGATTCACTTTTTATTGGGTCATTGAGAGTTTGCTTTTGATTTATTGTAATGAAAATTTGGGGAGCTGTGGCTGTGTCTAGAACATGGTGTGTAGAACACTGCTTGCTTAGCATGGCAGAAACAGTAGGTTAGAGCCATGCAGTGAAAGATGAAATGTCAAAATCTACCAGCTAGCTAACAAACCATAACTCTTTTATCTGTGGGCAACTGTAACATTCCACTGAAAAAAGTGTTTGCAATATTACTTTCAGATTTTAAGAAAACAGACTATTGGAGGCCACTTAGAAATTGTCTTTTGTCCTTTTGTATTATTAAACATGTCCCCTGTATTTCTTTCTTTTTATTTGGTCTTCTATTTATTTTCTTCTTTTCCTCCTTCTCCCTGGCTGAGCACTGAAATTGTATTTTAGTAGAGATATAAGGTAGACAGCCTTGTTGATACTTTCTTTTATAGCTACATTTCTAAGCAATGCATGTTAAGGAGTCTATGAATCCACTTTCTCTACATTGTTTGAAGAGCCATCTTTGGGGCTGGAGAGAAGACTCCCTTGTTAAGAGCACTTACTGCTCTTGTAGAAGCCTCAGGGTTTCGTTCCCAGCACCCTGGCTAGGTGGCTTATAACCACCTGTCATGTCACTCCAACTCCCAGGGATTCAGTGTCCTTTTCTGGCCTCAAGACCACCGGAACTAATGCAGGGACACATATGCACATATGCACATAAATAAACTCAAACTGTTCTTAGCCAACAAAAGCCAGTGTTTTCTTCATATTTATTCTTCAATGTGTAAATATTTATCATATTTTATTTTTTAAATTTGAATTAATTATTTTTTACTATACGTGAGTATTTTGGTCATATGTATGCCTATGCACCATGTATTATATATATTATGTTTAAAACATGTATACTTCTTTTAACAGGCCAGAAGAGGGTGTCTGATCTGGAAGTGGAGTTACAGACCCGAGCCACTGTGTGAGTGCTGGAAATTGATCCAGTCTTCTGGGATTGTAGACAGTGCTCCGAACTACTGAGCCATCTCTCTAGATCCAAGTACTCCCTCTCTTAATGCTTGGAAGTATGCATGACAGTTTCAATCTTTTGTACAGGCACCTGTCACCTCTGCACCACACGTTCACATTTTACAGATGGATAATATACTTTACTATCTGATGGGGTCACTTTACTCTCTTCAGTTATTTTTCTAGGAATTTTTTTGCTTTTAGTCCTTGCTTATTTTTCCATGAACTTTAGAATAAACTTGTCTAGTTCTAAAAATAATTCACTGCTGATACTTTTATGGGAATTGCTTTCCACTTACTCAGAAACCATGTAAACTGTGTATTATGTTAGTTATTTTTCTGTTATTCAAATCTTTTTGTGATGCTAGGGACTGAGCCCAGTGTCACATGATTGCTAGGCAAGTGTTTTATAGCTGAGCACTGTCCCCTTGAAATCTGGTATGTTCCCAGGAGCATGTACATATTTTTTCCACATAGGCCTTGAATGTTTCTGATATGTTTACCTTCCTAGGTATTTCTGCCTATCGTAATTAAAATGATTCATTCTACTATTTAATTGTATGTATGTATGTATGTATGTATGTATGTATGTGTGCATATGTATATGTACATATTCATAAAGCCTTGAATTTTTGTATATTGACTTCCTTCTAAGCCATTTTATCAATTTTTTTATCTTACTTGAATATTTTTAGGTAGATCTCTTTATGTTGGAACTATTACATCATCTACCCCAAATTTTTAATTTACCTTTTTCTTTGTACCTTTAGAATGCTGTAGGTTTGTTGTAATTATGTTGCTGTCTCTAGAAGAGTATGCTGGATGCTTGCCTTAAGAGTAAGAGTAAACATTCTATTGCATTTGACTTCAGTGGAAATGTTATTAATTGTCATGGTGGCTTCTGGCATATATATCATGTTAAAAAGCATGCACACTTATTTTGGGAGTTTTTATTTTAAAACTGAAACTGATCTGAAATGCCTATCTAAGTCTTTTTTAGATTTTTTTCATTTAAAAATGGCGATCATATATTTCAAGAAAATGGCTATTTTTTTATTCTCATTTGCTGTGATGTATAAATAAAATTTAAAACATGATACACTCATATTTAGTCAGAAATTTTGTGCATGAGCATGACGTGTATGTGTATCCAGACTTTGAGAAATCTTTGTATTGATTTTTATGTCAGATTGCTTGGAAGTTCTTCTGTGAATAGTATGCTTTTATTAACATTTTCAAGTTTTAACACCAGTGTAGTCCTTAAAATAGTGTAAGTTAATGAAGGTTTGTTTCCTGTTTTTAAAACTAATTTCAATATATTCATACATGCAAGTTATTCAAAAATATTATAGAATTCCCTCTGAAGCTACCTCAATTTGTTATTTGTGTGATGTGTGTGTGTGTATGTGTGTGTTTGTGTAGGTGTGTAGGTTTATTCTCTTTAAAAAGTTAATATCTCTTTTATGATAAATAGATTTGGTATGTGTATTTTCTGTGACTCTTGTTAGATTTTAGGAAACCCATCTATTTCAAATTTATGGTATAGACTTTGGTACTCTAGGCTGCTTTGTACCTCCTCAGAATCCGTCTATATTCATTTTACAGTGTTATAGTTTATAGCTTTTTTCTTTTATTTATCAGCATCCCCTTTTGATTGATGTAGCCAAAGTTAAATATTTATTAAAAAAATCAAATTTTGCCTTTCCTTTGTTTTTTTTCTTGTTTTTATTGGCTTTGATGCATGTGTTCCCTTTAACGTTTTAATAGCTCCTGTTTTGTCTCCTTTCATTGTGTGTGTGTGTGTGTGTGCGTATTAAATTGTCTAGGTTTGATTCTCAAGTCATGTATCTTATATCTGATTCTTGGTACTTTGGTTGTATATGTTGTGCTGTGTGTGGGTAATGTGTGTACTTGTGTGTTTGTGTATGTGTGTGTGTGCGTATTAAATTGTCTAGGTTTGATTCTCAATTCATATATTTTATATCTGATTCTTGGTACTTTAGTTGTATATGTTGTGCTGTGTGTGGGTAGTGTGTGTACTTGTGTGTTTGTGTGTGTGTGTGTGTGTGCGTATTAAATTGTCTAGGTATGATTCTCAATTCATATATTTTATATCTGATTCTTGGTACTTTGGTTGTATATGTTGTGGTGTGTGTGGGTAGTGTGTCTACTTGTGTGTGTGTGTGTGTGTGTATTAAATTGTCTAGGTTTGATTCTCAATTCATATATTTTATATCTGATTCTTGGTACTTTGGTTGTATATGTTGTGCTGTGTGTGGGTAGTGTGTGTACTTGTGTGTGTGTTTGTGTGTGTGTATGTGTGTGTGTGTGAGCGCGCGCATGCATCTGGAAGGTACAGGTTATTGTAGGGTATCTTTCCTTGGTATTATCCCACCTTACTTTTTGAGACAAGCTTTCTACGTGAATCTCGACCCATTCATTAGCTGAGACCAGCTGACCTGTGACCTTCAGGGATCTGACTGTCTTGGCAACCTCCCACCTAGTACTGGGTTATGGAGCACTGTGTCCTAGTGCTGAGGTTATGGAGCACTGTGTC
>NW_021605585.1:2027139-2034365 GCF_004785775.1 Grammomys surdaster | reverse complement strand
GTTATGGAGCACTGTGTCCTAGTGCTGAGGTTATGGAGCACTGTGTCCTAGTGCTGGGTTATGGGGCACTGTGTCCTAGTGCTGAGTTATGGAGCACTGGGTCCTAGTACTGAGTTATGGGACACTGTGTCCTAGTGCTGGGTTATGGAGTACTGTGTCCTAGTGCTGGGTTATGGAGCACTGTGTCCTACTTCGATTCTATGGACCTGACCTTAGGTCCTCATGCTTGACACTTTACCAATGAAATAATTTCTCCAGCTCTATTTATGGTTTTAAATTAATATTAATAAAGTATAAAATTTCCTCTGAGCTCTTCTTTAGAGGTTAAATGTACTAGTATTGTTTAGTATTTTGTGTTTTCTCTTTGGTTACTTGGCTGTGGAGAGTCCAGTGGTATCCAGATTCCAGGGAGCACAGTGTAGGGACTTTGTCTGTTTGACGTATGCCCACCACAGTGCTTCTCATATTTTTTTTAGATACCTTCATTTATTGAAATGATAAAATAATTTTGGAATTTTTTAGGCTAGCTCAATGGTTTAGTGGGTAAAGACTCTTATCGAAAAATGCTTGTAACTGAGTTTCATTCCCAGAACCCACAGAAAGGAAGGAGGGCAAAACTGACTCCACAGAGTTATCCTATGACCTCCACCTGCATGCCATAGCCCAGGCACACACCTGAAGCACACAGAAAGCAAAGAACAAACTTAAAACTTTATATTTGAAGTTTTTGCATACTTGGTCATTGGGAGTTACTAGAAATCAGCTTACCCCTTTCCCAAACCCTCCCCTGTGCATCTCTTCTCCTGTGTCCTTTGTGATATCGTTCCTAATAAAACAATCAATGTAAAGAAAAACAAGGAGAAGGAAGTATTTTCCATGTAAATAGATAAATCCTCAAGGCATAGCTAGAACTGGGGCTGCTTCCCATGTGTTGCATGTGTGCATCCTTCCTCTCTCAGGTACTCTCTCTAGGTACTGCTAATGTGGGGGCAGAAGGTAATGTTAGGTATGCTTCGTATCCCTCCTTCAGAGCATATTAATAGATTTATTTTTAATTCTACTAATATAATTTCTCCTATGTCAAATAAACCTGGATAATCATTCTAAAAAAATTAACCCATGAGGGAAAAATTCTTCAGTAGAGTCAGGATGCTGGGATAGGGAAGATAGCAGAAATCATAGATTAGGATGATTCTCGTGGCCTTGGGCACATTAAATCTGAACACTTTGTCCAGATCTTTCAGGGGCTCAAGTCCATCACAGAAAATGATAGAGCCATCTTGTACTGGGGGAGGAATCCTGCAGGGCTAGGAGAGAACAGAACTTGAACTGCTGGCCAGTTCTCTTCCTGATTTTTACCCATGATTCTTTCAAAAACCAGCTTTAGTTCAAAGCTCAATTTCAGATGACAGTGAAAAGAAAATTGCTAAGAAAACAATTGATTTCAAGACACTGTGAGTTAGAGTGTGGGAGTGCCCTTGGTGCTGGTGATCTGCTTCCTGTTTCCTGGGGCGTCTTCTGCACCTTGCCCTACTGTGCACTTTCACAGGCACTTGGCATTCATTGTCCCTTTTGGCACACCCAACAGTCTTGCAAAGGTACAGGCTGCCTGCTTGCTGATTGCACAGGGGAATCTGTGATGTAGGTTCCGAGGTCTAAGAATTGCAGACTTCCATTCTAGTCTCCTGATGAAGCTGCTAATCTGGGTGCCAATGGTGGTTCTTCTATAGGGACACCTGCCCACACAGCATGATTAGAAATTATAATGACGACAATGATGAGTCTTCCAGGACACCCACGGATTTTTTTTTCCTTCCAAGTTTTACTAATCGTCTCTATCATAATCAGTTGGAGGAAAATTTCTTTTTCCTCCTCCCTTTCTAAGCCCACCTAAACACTGGTGTAATTCTGGTGTAGATTAAAGGTTGCTTGTTGATTACCATGATCAGCATGTCTTTTTCACATCTGTGATTGTATATCTCTCAACGTGTGGTATGATGACAATACACTATACCACAAAAGAAAATATTTGGCATTAGGCTGCAGTAGTGCCAAATATGCCTGGCGAGATTTTGGTACAGCTTCCTCCCAGTCTCTGCAACCTGTGCCTCCTCTTGTCCTAAATGGGTTCCAGTTCTTTTGTACTCAATGTATTAGGAATATAAGAATCAAATGAGGTCCTGAGTAAGGAATGCATCATTAAGTCTACACCATTAATGAAAAGGATTGTTATTAAAGCTAATTTTGCATTATTGCCAGTTTAGCCAATTAAGGTTATATTTAGTGGAGTACAATCAAGGCTTGTAGGTGTGAGAACCAGGAGGCAAATTGTTATATGAAACCAATCCTGAGGAGGGTCAGGGTAGAACCAAAGAAATAGGCACAGTACTGTTTTAAAGGACTTGTCATTGAATTGCCATTTTGAACTCAGGGGAAAAAAAGCCACAGGAGCTTCTCAGGGAGAAAAGCAGAACTCAGGAACTCAGAGTCTTGATGAAGAGGGAAAGAGGAGGGAGCAGAGCAGGTGGCTGGAGTCTGGATGTGTGTTAGTGGAATGAAGATCTGGAGGCAACCCGAGCAATTAGGCAATTAGAAAAACGACAGCACTGCCTTTGGACCTGTGTATCTGGAGTGTGGGAGGACAGGCAGACACACACAGGGTGGCTGTGGGGAAAACAGCATCCTCAGAAAAGATCCTTCTCCAAGAATGCTCTCCAGGCAGGGCTGAAGTTGGTTCCAGAATCTGCTGGGAGAGCTCCTCACTGGCTCTCCTTACTGCCTGCTATTTGCATAGTGTTTGGCTTCTCATGTCTCAGTACATTTTGGGGGGCTGCCTTTTCATTCAAAGTCTGATTACTCAAGGAAGTTTTAAGGCTTCTAATGAGGGAAAGCTAGCAAGGAGAAATTATGGTTTTCTCTGCTCATCTGGAATGTTTTGGGCTCCATGATATTTCTATGACACTCACTTGCTGTAAGAGAAAACATTTTTCTAATGGTAGGATTAAAAAATCCCATTTGGTACATAGGTAGATATTTTGGTTATAGTTTAGTGGGATCTAAAAAATAGACTATTTTCTAAACTCTTTTATTTATTGGACCACATTAGCTTGTAAACTCAGTAGGATGGTATTAGCTTTTATTCTTCATATCTACTGACATGCAGAATTATAGTGGACTATTAATTTTTTCCTTTTTTTCTGGCTGTCTTTCTGTTTTTCTTTTTGGTTGAATTTTATAAGTTAAGTAAATTGAATTTAAAAGTAAAAATGTGAATTGTCATGGAAATTTTTGGAAGACACATTCATTTAAAAGGCTTACCTGACCCCCCAACATAGGGCTAATAGTTGCACAGCCTCTGCAGCGGGGACAAAAACAACTGGACATACAGAATATCATCAGCAAATCTGTCAGTCTGTTGCCTAAGTGTCTTTCTCTTCTGTTGAGAAGTTCTTTTTAGCAAGACTTCATGTACTCTTTGAAACCTTCTTACGAGGTTTGGAAAGATGTTTGTTTTCTGAGACACTCACTGTTTAGCCTAGTCTGGATTCAAAAGAATCCTCTTGCCTCAGTCTTCTGAGAGCTGGGATTGAAGAAGTACCAGTAGGCTCAGCTGTTGAAAGATGATTATTTGATTGTTGCTAGCTCAAACAATTAAGTATTTTACTAAATAGTAGAAATGAGAAATTTACAGTGATCAATTTTTCTTATAGTGATGGGGGCAATGTTGGCTTTTCTCATCCATTTATTTATTTCAGAAACAATCTAACTCAGCTATTCTTTTACCTGCTTTCAGGGAATCATTGAAATGCTTTTAGTTTTTATAAGAAAAACAAAACACAAGTTGACTCCATGTACTCCCCCTCCCCACCTGCTCTTTGCCTGAGGGAATTTTCATTGGTCTGGAGGTGGTTTGAGTGTCAACTCTCAGTTTCATTGCCCTGTTGGTGCTGATGAGTTATAGACACGGAACAGCATGCCCCTGCCTCCCTAGCTTTCTCTCATGCTATTAACTCACATGACCAAGGTATGCTTATCGGAACTCAGAACATGGTGTAACATGGCTATTGAAACTACATATTTTATCCTTTTTTATTAGTGCATTTTCTGCATTAGGATCTAATTAAGAATATTCTCCTGTACTTTCCCATCATGTCTTTAACTGCATACCGGCTTTTCCTATGATTTATGACCTTGACACTTGAGAAGTGCTGTGTTTCAAGGCCTGGCACATCATAGAGTCTATCAATTAAGTTTGCTTAATGCTTTCTCACGATTAGATGAGTTGTATACTTTGCGTAAAAGATGATTTTTTTATTGTTTCATGTCAGTGAATCTTAATGGTTTTGCTTTGTTTTCTTTTATAGGATAGTGGAAGACTGTTATCTTGTACTGTTAACATTTTGACACCTTCGCAAATTATGGCCTAGCTAGTGTTCATACTGACTCATAATGGGGAGCCAAGACTCAGAAGCACATGGCTTCTCAGCCTCAATAGAATATATGATTCATATCTAAAAACCATGTTTCAGCTTTGTGTTTGTGGTCTTCCATCCTCAATCCTTAGCCCACTTGATGGATTGTAGTCTTGAGCTTGTGTGTGTCTACTTAGTGAATAGCACAGGGACTGGAGTCTGGTACAAAAACATGAGTCTCCAGTGGAATGGCGTATAGTAGGGAATATAAGAAACAGTGAGAGGTATCTCACTTTCACACTGACTTGTGCAGCCATCTATTCCTTGGTAATTATAACTTAGTGGATGCCCACCATTCATCCCACAGGACAGGAAGACATGATGAGGGGTGATGGAGACAGTGCTGTTTTGAGAAGGGCATAGAAGTTTCTTCATCCAGGGGCTCCAGATAAAGTGGGTGACAGATTTTCACAATACTTTTTAAGTGTCTTTATGCATCAGGCCTTCATACCTTTGTTGAGCTTTTCCTACATTGTATTATTTTCCAAGGATGCAGAGAGACTTGGCAAGAAGAAAGAGCTCTATTCGAGCCGGATCAGCACCATGGTTTCAAGCCACAGACGGCCTCAGGGTAAAACCCAAGTCTCAAACACGATGTTATCTGTTTCTGTGGGCTGACAGCCTCCTCGTCTGCACCTCTTGGTCTTGTTTGCTTTCCTCATCTTCACATGTGGCATGGAACAATTTTGTAACCATGACAATTGCCATTACAGTGCCTTATATATAGGCTTTTGGTACTAAGGTTCACAATGAGGGAAACTATATCTGAATCGTGAGAACGATTATAAAATTTATCTCTTCATCTTCAACAGATGCTGTGCTCTGCTTCTAGGCTGGGAGGGGAAGGCAGTAGAGAACTGGAGATGTGCTGTCCAGCATGACAGCCACCATTGCCATGTGCTGTTCCTCAGTCCTTGAAATCTGGCTAGTGCTACATGTTTAAAGGATTATATTTTGGATATATTTTCGAAATAAAATTTTAGCAGTTTTAAAAGGGACTAGAGATTTCAAAATCACGGGTATGGCTTGTGTTCTATGTCTGTTGAACAGTGCTTGGTCAGAGCCTGGGGAGAATACAGAGCACAGGAAAGTGACCTGTGTTCTTATTCTGAGTTCTAATAATAATTGGAATTGGGAGAGAGAGCTTCAACAGTCATAATTTTCATTAAAAATACTCTGATTTAGGAGAATTGGCTGCTTTTATATTATTGCTTGGACTGGAGAGGAATCTGGCATTTGGTATTTTCATAATTGAGAACATAACTTGCTGACTTAAAAAAAAATCACAACATTTTGTGCTTGGCCACAGGGAACAGATTTTGGCTTTTTGAAAGTAGGGACTGAGACTTTTCTCTTGCTAGGATCCTCGACACTGCCCAGAAGCCCACACACATGCTTTCAAGGTAACCAGCTGCCTTGTTGATAAACTAAAATACCTTGCAAAGGAGAATATTTTGTGAAGCTACCTCATATGTACTGTGAAAGAGAAATGCTTACCATTAGAGAAGGTAACTCATTTTTTAAAAGACAGCTACCAAAAATAAAGAACATAGATGCAAGTGATTCTTTACTTCTTGATTTAATTACTATTCTCATCAGGTGTCCCTGTCAGCTCAGCTCCTGATAAAGAATCTTTCAAAATACACAGCCTTACACCACCCGCTCTGGGTGAAGGAGGCAGAAAAGGATGCTGCCTGCACATGTAAGCTCTCACCTTTGCTCAGATGTTCTATCTAAAGCCCCCAGTCTAGATTATTCTCTGTTCTCCTGTTCTTTGATCCTTTCTTATGCTTGTCTGTTGGAGGATATGGGGTAATAGTGAAGAGTGAGCTTAATCTTAGACTAAATCAACAGTTCCTCGTGTTATTCTTATTATACTTTATAATGAGCCAAATGTTCTTGATCCTCAATCTTTCATTATGTACCTTTACTTGACTCTTATTTAGTGCGTAGTGTAATACTTGGTGAGGGACCAAGTTTTCTGCAATATTATTTTCGTCACTGAATTCAGGAACTGTCGTGATTCCAGGACAGCTAAGGCTACTCAGAGACGAGGTGCAGTGTGGTCTCACTCAGAGACGAGGTGCAGTGTGGTCTCACTCAGAGGCCATCCTTCCGAAATCTACCTTAGCCCCATTGCCTCACTTTCAGGAGTATTTGAAGCCGTCATTGTCCTGCAGAACAGAGTGGAAGGTGCTGATATTCCTGTGAGCTGCAACACTCAAGACCTTCATTTGTTTCTAGGATCTGTTTGCTACATGCACTGTCCCTGCAGGCAAACTGCTCTTTGCCACTCAGCATTCATTTCTTCCTCTGTCTGAGTTGACCAGTATCTATTTCCTTGCAAAATCATTGCCATTCCTTAATGTATATAAGATATCTGTTTCATGCCAATACATGGAATCTATAAACACTAAATTAATAGACTTTTTTCCACATATGTCTGATTTTGCTGGTTACAGGCCAATAACCCTCTTCTGTCCTCACTTTGGAGGAGGGAGGGAAGGGCATTGGAGTGGTTGTGTGGTAAAATCCACTTTAATTCTAGCTGTGAGGAAAGAACAGTGAAAATGTGGTAAGCAATTGCTTCTAAAAAGCTTGCACTAAAAGCACTTGATGGATCTGTGCTGGCTTCCCGGTAGACTCATCTCAGTTCTGCCCGCATAGCACAATTAATAGTTATTACTTGAGAAGGAACAAATAAAAGAGAGAGAGAGAGAGAGAGAGAGAGAGAGAGAGAGAGAGAGAGAGAGA
>NW_021605585.1:2020137-2027129 GCF_004785775.1 Grammomys surdaster | reverse complement strand
AATGAGAGAGAGAATGAGAGAGAGAGAATGAGAGAGAGAATGAGAGAATGAATAAGGGTATTGGAGAAAGCAGACATGAAAATATCCTTTCATCTTCTTGAGCTGTCTCCTTTGCAGACCTGTGGAGCCATACCTTTGAATCATCCTGGGAAAGCACAGTGTGGGGGACTAGAGGGTAGATCTTGTGGCTCATTTCTCACCCAGTTCCTATGATGGGGAGAAGCATTTAAGCTCACCCCTCTTGTGTGCGATATCTTGTCAATATCTCTTGCCATTCTCCATGCATCTTCAAAAGTGAGGGTCCCTTTCTCATATCTTTGCAGCAAATACACCACTATGTAGAGGCACAATTATTTCTTGGCAGAAAATGTCACAAAATTTGAAGTGAAGCGTGGGGCATGGAAAAGCCCCTTGCCAGTAGAATGGAGATTTCAGCAGCCTTGATGAGCATAGAGAACAGGCTGTGCAATACTCTATCTAGCCATGTTCTGGGTCTGAAATGGACCTCAGCTTCCTCTAATGCAGCGGCTCTGCCTTCAGTCCATCCCTCCACTGCTTCTAAAGTCTGTGCATAAGAATTCATCAAGTGTAGTCTTGAAAAGTCTCAGGTACAAAAAAAAGGAAGCCCAGTTTTGAACCTTAGTGTCCCATGTGACATTGGCCCCTAAATTCAATGTCCTCGGCAGAGTGCAGGACAGGCTCATGCCTTTTGTGTTCATTGCATGGGGGAGTCTGACTGATACAGATGAAATTCCAGATGTTACATAATGCCCGTGAGTATCAGTTTGCCATTTGTTAAATAAAAGTGAAGTTCTTGTCAGATTAGAAGACAGCACACAAAACTGGCAGAAAATAGGCGCTCAACAAATGACTGTTGTCTTTGTTATTATCTATAACCATAACCATTTCCCATGGCTCTAGACTTTTATCTAGATGAAATATTCATTGTGAAAGTATTCTGCACTGGATAGATAGAATGTATATTCTTGTGTAGTAATAAAGTGTCACTAAAGTGCAGAACCAATGTTTCTACAGTGTAATAATTTTTATTCATAGAATTTTTCCTTTAGCTTTGAATTGTTACTCTATCTCTTGATTTTTCTCTTCTTTTCTTTTTTTTTCAGAGTTTGCTTGTGACTACTGTAATCTAAACTCTGTTCCTTAGTACTCTAATGGTGGTCAGCTTCTATATGTTCTTAGGCAGGTCTCTCAGTATGGTCCACAGAGCAGTAAGAAAACCTGAAGGCTTGCTGGGAAGGCCATTTATTAATCTTCATCCAGACCTGGTGGTTGGCTCATGGCTCATGATTCCTCAGATGCTACAGGACCTTTGTCTAACCTTTTCTAACACATGCTTGCCAGTGTATGCTTACCCTCTTCCCAGAGTATTTCCAGATAGTGAAGAATCTCCCAACCTTTTCAGTTCACTCACACCATTATTTTAGCTAGGACAGTAGATCTGCTGTGATCTTTTTCCGTACCTCAGAGAGAGATCTTCTAAAAATTTTTGAGTGCATCGTGTTAACACAGCTTTCCCTTGGAGAACACACAGTGGATTTTCTTGTGTCTAGAAACATTTCAGTGATGTGTGTGACCCTAGATGTACTTACTCTCACTTTTCAGAATTTTACTCAGCAAGCTCTAGGAGTACATGTTTGACTATGTCCCAGTGTGCAAATCAAGGTTGTTCCCACCTGAATTTTTGTTTTAGACAAAACTGACATAGAGTTATGATGTAAGGACCTCATGCCGTATCCTTACAGAGACTACCCCTAATCCTGAGTTAAAGCAGCATGAGTTCCCTTGATTTTTTTTTCTATCGTCTTATTTTCATAATCTGTGACATGCATATAGTTCTCTGATTGAGTGATTAGTATTGGGATGTTTTTGTTTGCTTTCTTCACTTTGCAATCTTTTATAACAAGGAGGACTTTCTATCATATATTCTATAGTCTGTGCAGTAAACAGATGATCAATGAACTTGATTGTATCACTCTCGTTAGTAGATTGCTAATTTTTGTCTTCTTCTTATCTTAGGATGTCAGATCCTTCAGAATCTTCAGGATCCTTCAGGGCCCCTGTCTGCTTATTCCATCTATACCCCTAGCTTGTTGGAAATCTCCTACCGTAGTTACCTTCACTTAGGAAGTGTTTGATTAGGAAGTGGTTGAAAACAGGTCTACACGAAACAGAATCTCTTTTATCACTGATTCTAGGTATATCCCAGAGAAGACATCAACTTTTTTCTTCTCTTTAGTCTAATAGGGGAACGGGTGTTGATGTCTGTTCTAGGACTTGCTTTTCTGCCTCTGGTTACAGATGAAGATCCTGGATTCACCTGAATGATCTCAGAGGGAGGTTCTTGAGTGGTACTTGGCTGGGAACAAACACTTTCTATACCTCCAGTTGGATGTTCAGTGTGGCTAGAAATACCAGC
Source organism: Grammomys surdaster (assembly GCF_004785775.1). Lineage (NCBI taxonomy): Eukaryota > Metazoa > Chordata > Mammalia > Rodentia > Muridae > Grammomys > Grammomys surdaster. The sequence continues at coordinate 2,024,692 of NW_021605585.1, read as the reverse complement.
CCTTCTGACTTTTACGTTCGTTTTGCGCACATTGGTGATGTGCGTATAAGAACCTTTTATTATTATGGACTTAGCCAGCAGTAACCATGGTGAGTAGACCCATCACACAGCATTTTTTTCTGAGTCAGTTTAAAATGCTGACAATTAAATATACCGTACTCTTTTAAGCAATCCATCAGTCTCCCCTGTTGTCATGGTGACCGGAGTATATTTAGAAATGTGACAAGTACACTGAGTTCAATTGCACTTTTGCCAAAACATAGTTTTGCAGCTAAAATTGAATTTCCTGATTGAAGATCCAAGTGCTGTTAAGGGGGATGATCGTTTCCATACATTAGTCTACAAGTCTGATGTATCATCCTGTTAAATCAGCCCTCGAGGCCCCATCATGCTATGGAGGTAATGCTAGCTGAAGTGATTTTACTTTCTGTTAATGAGGAAAAGTCAAATAAAGGGGTCGCTGTGCTTTTTTCTTTACAAGTGAAATTACACCTGAGTAATATAATTACTTTAATGATTACCTCCTTTTGTATTTATCTATGAATTTTGAGTGACTTTTGTAGAGTCTGTTCCCCAGCATTATGTTTCTAATGTAGAGAGAATTCATCAGGGTTCTCGTCCTTACTTTTCTGCTTATAATCTATTCTTAGAAAAAGGAGAACATCTTTTTGTCTTTGCCTCTGACCTTGGATACACAAACATCCCTATGTTTTTTCATCTTATTCTTTTTGCATTTAAAAAGAAGTAAAGGGGTGTTGTTGAAGAAGACATTTCAGTCAAAGGAAAAGGGAGAACAATCCTGTCTTCTCTGTGAACTTGATTGGATCCCCACTTCCTTTCCTCTTTTCTCTTGTCATCGCAGGGCTAGCGTGACTGTGGTCTTGAGCTCCTTGCTCACTAGACCACATTAGCTGTGAAACATACATGGTTGCTGGGTCATCGTCACAATCCTGGTTCCATTCCTGACTAAAGTTTAAGTCTTCTGCTCTTGAGTTGAGAAGCCACTGCTCCTGGACCATCCTCATTCTCTCTGATTGTTTTTGTTCCATAGAGTAATAGGTTACTCTTATGTATCTAACTCAGTGGGTCCACAATTGGAGCAAATTTTGAACCTCTGATTATATATAGTTAGACAGTCTTGATCTGTTTTGAGAACATTGCCTATAAGCTTTCTTGGTAAGAAATATCTTAGCTAAACTACCAATGGGTATGATATGGTGATTATGTCCTGTCTCCTGAATGGTGGACATATTTAAATAATGCTGCATTAGTCATTGGCTCTGCATTGCATCTTACAAGGCATCCTCAACATTCTTACTTTACAATAAGAAAGCAGGCTGCAAATTGTGAGCATGAGGGTAGCAAAGGTATAGTGGCAACTGGATTCTGATCAGGGTGGACTTGTAACCAATGCTTCTAGGAAGATCAACAGTGTAAGATAGTTTTACTAAGCAACGGTCTACTGCATGGTGAGTCTGTAGAGAGTTGTAGATTCTAGAAGGTCTGAGAAATAGCAGTTCCCTAAGGATGAACAGGTAGCAAGAATTTCTCTCCTCCTGGCTTTAGAATCAGAAGAGATGTATTCATCAAGGCGAGAGCTTAAATCCCACCTAATCCAATGATTTCATCCTGAATTCCTTTAAATTCATAAAATATGAACTTCTATTCAACTGTATTATAGCTACCATTATCTCTCATATTAGAAATTTAAAATGAGGAAAAGATAACCTTAATGAAAATGTACATATGAAAAAGTACATATCCAAAGAAGTACATTTCATCTACCCTTGTCCCTGGGTGTGTGGTCTGCACACGTGTATTTGTTTATATGTGTGCATGTGTGAATGCTCACACATGCATGTGCACACATGCCTGTGTAGGCTCAAGGTTGATTTTGGGTCTTTTTCTCAATTATTCATCCATTTTATTTTTTGAGCCAGGGTCTGTCAGTCACACCCAGAGCTCATCCTGAAGGCAAGTCTAGTTAGTTAGGCAGCTAACTAACTTTTCTCCTAAGGCAAGAAGTACAGGTTGTGGCTATACCCATCCAACATTTTACATGGGATGTAGGAATTAAAGTTGGATTCACTCTTGATGGTGAAGCAGGCACTGATTGTAACTGCTGCTCCATCTCCCTAGCCTGAAGAAGTACGTCTCCCAAACAAAACAGGTCAGTGCAAAAAGTGGGAAAAGCAATGTCTACAATTCTGAATTTTGCTGTTATGATGCTTTTTTTTTTTAAATTCAAGATTACAGAGAAAATCCAGTCTCAAAACAGCTTAGTTGTTGGAAGGGGAAGGTAAAAGAAAAAAGAAAAGAGGAAAAACAAAACCAAAATAGAATTATGGTTTTTTTTTCTTCTTTGATACTCTACCAAAAGTTTATCTTGATAATCACTGAAATTTGGTAATTTCTAAAAGGTTAGTCCTGACATGGAATCTGGAATCATCATAGGACTTCTACATTGCATGTATTGAAACCCACTGGCTAGTCACTTTGGGTCTTTGGGGATTTTGTGAAATCATGCTTTCGTCAACTTGAAGCTGCAACTTCAGCAGATAGTGCGAGTCTTCAAAGGCTGCCATGTTTCATTCTCTGTAACAAAAGTGGTCTTTGTGAAGTTCACCAGCAATTTTATTGGAAAAAATATGAAGAATTAGGTATATGGTAGTATGCTTCAGATGTTCAGAATTCTGATTTTCTTCAATTTAAAACTTGAGTCATTATTAACAACAAATGTTACTGATTGTTTTCCTTGAAATGATAGTCTCTCTTGGTTTATCCTTTAGAAAGCATCTATCAAAACATAGGCTTTAAAGAGCCTGAGTTTGTTCATCATTGTTTCTGGTTCTGTGGAGTAGTCTGTTAGCATCTTTCTCTGAAGGCCATCACACTGAGGCAGGGTTACAAATTGTATATGATACAATTGTATATATAATATACAACATAATATAAATATATAAATATATTTTATATATAATATTACATATAATTTATATTATGACATGTTTATGCATATATTTATTTTTATCCTTAAGAAGGTGTTTAGGACATTTATTGACATTAGGAAAAGTATTTCTTTAAATGAGGAAATGAAGAATTCATATTCAAGTCTTACCATTTCATAAAAACTAAACTAAACAAACTAAACCCAAATTCTCCATCTGTAGAGTTCTATCTGAAGATGATAAAGCAAAGGTGGGAAGCGGCAACTGACTTCAACACCATGTGGTTTAAGGCACGAGAAGCTAGGGGTTCTCAGACCAGCACAGGACTGCTTCTACTGTCTCGCAAGATGCAGTCATTTCATTATCAGTCCAGATTCTAAGAGTCTCCCAGAATGCAGAGGTGATTCTCCGCATCCCAGGCTGTGGCGTATAGTTGGGAACACCTGTGAGAAGACTTACTGGGCTTCCACATCAGAGTTGTGCCCCTCACTGTACTCCAGCATGTGCTGCTTGATCTTGGACGAGTCTACCCAAACAATAATGCCTTCCATGTTGCCTGTGCAAGGCACAAAGTCAAGATCACATCTAGGCCCGTGTGTGTGGCCCGCTCCACAGGAGCCTGGAGGTGTTGCAGTGTGTGCAAAGTAGTCAGAAGTCAGCAGCAGCAGGACAAGGCTGATGCGTAGTCATAGAATTCTAGTGAGCCATGGGTACCAGGCTGAAAACATACAGCTTGTCCAGCAGTGCTGCTGAGACAGGCTTGCGAAATCTAGAAATACATATTATTTTATATTTTTAGCGTAGATGCTTTGTTGATACTTGAGATTTTCTCAGAGTTTTAAATAGATTTAGTGATAGTAACATTAACATTATATATTAATGATAGAGTCTTAAGTACAGTTGCTTCTGTGTCCAACAAAAAGTAGTAAGTGCAAGGACTATAGTACCATTTGCTGTTACTGCCATGGGTCATCCTAAAATCTGGTCTTATCGGCACTTTCACCCAGGACCAATTATATATAGTTGGCACAAATGTCAGTTAACACAATGAGAAAGGTTAGTTGTACCATAGAGCTGTTCTAAAGACAGTTCTGAACTTGGAGACTCCTGCTAAGTTCTTAGGGTCTCCTACACAGTAATGTGCCCCTCCTTTGCCTGCTTACTTCGCCAATATTAAAGATAAGATCAAGCAGATTGTACATGCTAGGCAGGTTCTCTACCACTGAGTATGTTCTAGAACATTTTATTTTCTTTATAATGGGCACATAATGATTTTGCAGTATTATTAGATGGGGTGTCATGTTTTGACACATATGTAATATGAGTGAGGGCATTTGTATTTCTTTTACCTCAAAAGCTCCACTTTTCTTAGGGTATACCATTTATAGTTCTTGACTCTCCTCTTTCCACCCTTTTCTTCTCATCCCCTCCTTCATGCACCCTCCCAGTAGTCAGTCTCAGCTACTTTGTGAGTTCTTCTTTTTACCTCCCTTTATTTGCTCCCATTCCACCCCATCACTAAATAGGAGAGAAAGAAGGATAGAGTGGGAGAGGGATGGGGAGGGGGAGAAGGAGACACACACACACACACACACACACACACACAC
>NW_021605585.1:1985299-2020037 GCF_004785775.1 Grammomys surdaster | reverse complement strand
AGGAGGAGGAAGAGGAGGAGGAGGGAGGGAGGGAGGGAGGGAGGGAGGAGGAGGAAGAGGAGGAGGAGGAAGAGGAGGGAGGGAGGGAGGGAGGGAGGGAGAGATCTTTGAATCTATTTTTTCCTTTTGTTTCTTCTTTGAGAATGACTACTAACAAACCACAGTCGACCCCCTTGAACAACTAACAGCCACTAACCCCACCTATTGGGACTCTAGCATTTGTATGCCCTCTGAAAAGTTCCCAGAATTGCAAGTCACAGAAACTATCTGCAGGTGGCAAAACCATGCCTCTGCTAGAGCACAAGGCAAAGCATATCAGCTGCTAAAGTCATCTGAGATTAAAACAAACAAACATTCTTATAATATCTCTGTGTGTGTTTTAAACAAACCCATATTCTATAATTGTCACTATACCCCACATTTGCCTCATTTTTGGGGGGAGGGGTGGTTGCTTAATAAAGTTTCCTTTTTTTTTCTCTTTTAGCTATGGTTACTATTTCTGGTGATCTCTTTGTCTCTTTGTTTATTGAAGCCTTAACTGTGAGGCTAGAAAGCAGGAATATGGTAGAACTAGAATCGGCCACTGCTGTATGTATCCCTGTGTTTTACTTCTGCTTTAGGGTAGCTTTGGGGAGCACTGGTCCTTGCTTGTGCTGCTGTCGGTGACATACATGGATAAATTTTGTAAAGTATAGGGACTTGCAGCTTCTTAAATCTCTTGGTCTTAACTTCAAAGGAACTGAATGCTGTTTCACAGGTCCTCAGGTCATCTAGCATTTGTTCACTCTCTTCCACCTTTTAATGTTCAGAGTTAAACATTATGAACCTTTCTTGATTCCTCTGTGCCTTTCTTGGGCACTCTAAAGTGTGGTCTGATTGGATTTTAGGTTACCTTTGTTAAAACTTCTGCAGTTCTAATGAATTGCAGAACTGGTGACTGACTTTTTTACATTGCCTGGCAGTAGCTGATTCCTTTCTTCCTCCCTGTTATTGGGTAGGGTCCTGCATTGTTCATTTGAAAAATAAGGAAGGACAACAGAGTGCTCTACTTCTTAATGGCTCACAGGAGTCTGTGGCTTTGTTGGATGGTTGTTATCCAGACATGTTCTTTAGAAGCCATCCTTCAGAGGTTTATCCAGGGATTTATCTGTGCTCCTGCTTTTCTCCCACTGTCGAGAGGCTAAGACTCTGCAACACAGACCACCAGTGCCCATTCTTCACTGCAGACTCCCTTTATGGCCATGACGATAGCACACAGGAAGTCACTTTCATATGGCTGTTTGACCCAGCCATGACAAATAAAAACTTTGGAGGCAACAGTTCTGTTCTCCTGTGGACAGCTTGGCATTTGTTGATGTCCACTGCATTGTTCTAAAACTGAGTTTTCCATTATTTCAGTCTTAGCATTCTGATGGTCATGTTGTGGAGACATACGCTTTTTACACAGGGCACATCCCAAGGGCCAGCTTCACTTCCCCCTGGCCATTTCCTCCAGGGCATCCCTGTCACCAGCATTTCCCCCCTCAGGTGGGTAAACACTGCTTTCCTTTTTCTGTTTTCTCCTGTATTTCTTCATGCTGTCCAACTGCAGGGCCTCCCTCAGGGCCTCCATTTTGTTATTGTAATACACTGGATGCAGTCAGAGGGGGCACATCTAAAGGCTGGGGTGTAATTTCCACTACCACACACAATTTCTAGGCTTATATGATCTTATTTAGGTTACTTCATCTGTAGTTTTAAAGACATTCTTTCTGTTTTATTTTTTAAATTTTATTCCGTTTTCATACCAATTGCAGTGCCTCTCCCAGTCCAAGCTGTACATCTGCTACATTTATGCAGGAGAGGGGGGCAACTAGATCCAGCCTGCGTACACTCTTTCATTGGTGGTTCAGTCTCTGGGAGCCCCGAAGAATCTAGGTTAGGTGACTCTGTTGGTCTTCTTGTGGTGTCCCTAGCCCTTCCAGGTCCCTCAATCCTTCCTCCAACTCTTCCAGAAGGTGACCAGAGCCCCATCTAAAGTTTGGCTATGCATATTTGTCTCAGCGTTTGCGAGTGTGCGTCATGAGCATGCCTAATGTTCCTGTCTGTGCACACATGCATGCTCAGGTCCTGGGAGGAGCAGAAGAGGAGTTGGAGCCCCTGGGACTGGAGTTGCAGATGATTATGAACCTCAGTGCTAGTCCTGGGAACCAAACTCATGTCCTTTGCAAGAGCAATGAAAGCAATAGTGGCTTCCAAGAATATTTTGAAGAATGAATATATTTAAAATATCTAACTCTGTTTTGAAACTTTTATTAAATATTACTTCATCAAATTTAACTTACTCTGAAAATTTTGAGTGCAATTTTTTTTTCTTTTTAAAAATTGTTAGGTATATCTATAATATCAGATACACATATAGTAAATGACTGTTATAGTCACACACATCAGTGTATCCACCATGTTTCATTCTTGGGTGACAAAGGCAACTGTAGTCTGTTTAGAAGAGAACGGTCACTAGTTCTGTTCCTATAAAGGGTCCTTATGCTTTATGTCACTGACTTGTTCATTCTGCATATCTTTTACATTCTAGTTTTTGAGATATACACCCCCCATTTCTCGCGCCAGGCCCTAGCACCCCACCCTGTCAAACGTTGTATGGATTGTTAGAGTAATGGTTTTGGCTTCTATCTATGCAGCAGTTTTGCTCTTTGTAGAAATGTACTTACACTTGATTTTCAGCATTTATTATTTCTAGAGTTCTTTTCCTTTGGTGTCTCCTCTTTCCTTTCTGTAGTGAATTTTACTATATAGCTATGAAAAACTTGCAGACACTCCCAGCTTCACTGCAATTACTTCCTTTTATATTTTGTACCTAGAGTTTAATAACTCCACAAATACTGTGTGCCTAGTTATGAAATTTCTCAACGGGTCACATGTTTAATAATTGTCTTCTTGGTCTTCATTTATAAAAAACAAAACAAACAAACAAAAACCCCCAGATGTCCACTCCTTCCTAGAGTTTCCCTGGTGACTGTCTGGCTCATTGCGAGTGTCTTTATTCCTAATGAATCTCTAACCTAACACACAACATTGAGATTTACTTTTACAGCACTATTTTTACAAGTTAAACATTTAATTATTTTTATTATTATTTTTTGAAGACAGGGTCTCACTATGCAGCCTTGGCTAGTCTACAGTTGCTTGTTATATAGACCAGGCTGGCCCCAGATTCACAGAGATCCACCTGCCTCTGCTTCTTGAATGCTGGGATTAAAGGTGTACACTATCATGTCCAGCAAATTTTAGTTCACATGTTTTCTACATACATTCTATAGGACGTGCATTGGATTAGGTGTAGTTATTCATTTGTTTTATCTTTTTTTCCAATAAAAATCTGTCATTCCAGACCCCTCTCTGTTTCTTTAATAAAGATATGAATTGGGATTCAAGAAACTAAGTTTGTTAACTCTCCTAAAGGTGTTTGATTAGTCAGAAGTGACTGACCAAGATAGTTTTAGTATCTACACGTGAAACTGCGCACTGTGGTCGTCTTCTGTCTAATGAGCTGGCATAGTCGCATCATTCTCTAATGGCAGTTCCCTAAGGCAGAGACAAGCCAGCTTACCAGTTTCAGGCTAGTCTGGATTCTAAGCCTCAAGAAAAAAGCAAGAGATTGTGCTTTAGAAGAAAACTGAATACATTTTTTAGGAAATGGAATATTAATAATGTTAACTGGATAATTCTAAGACTCAAAGATAAAAACACAAGTCTTTATCTTTAGTTTAAATATGTGAAGACATGAAGACGCTAGCCTGTAGTTTTCATGTGTTTACCAGACTATAAAGAAGAGTAAGTAGTAAGAGGGAGATGGTGTTTGTGTACAGGGACACAGGATGCCAGGACATAAGAGTGACAAGGAGAGGATAAGGCGTAAGGGAGAAGACATAGGGAGCAATAACTAAATCGAGTTTTGTTTGAAGATGCCATAATGAGATATGCTGTGAATGTTAAATAAATAATAATGATAAAATATGAAGACCTGACTCATCAAACCTCATTAGAGTATCTGAGAAACCTTCCATTAAGGGGACATTTGAAGTTGAGTAGAAATTGAGTCTACTAGGACCTGACATATCACCTACTAAGGGTTGGTTAAGTTTGATTCTAAAGCTTCCCCCTTTTAAACACCTAACCCCTGTGTTTGTTATGTCTAGCCCTCATTCTCTCCTCCCCTTGACTGAATCCTGTGGCTTCCTTTCTTCTGTTTAGTTCAGGAGCCTGCCGATGGGCAAGTCACATTCATGTGTGCTGCTATTATGTGCTCACTTTGGGTCCCGGTTATTATGACATCAATGCGTGTGTCTATTTCTGGGTAGGAATAATGTCAGTGTATTCACATCATCTCCTGCCAGAACGCCTTGCAGAGTATTTTCCTGTCATTTCATTTACTTCCTGTAAAAGAGTTTAGTGCTTGCAGGTTTCCTAAATGTGTTTGAAGCACTGTTTCTGATAGATATTAGCACTGAATAATTATGTCTATATTCCCCCCTCTATTCTGGGTAATCGTGGTGCATTGCTTAGTTCACATAGCTCATGAGACTAGGCCTGTCCATCGCTATGTGTCTGCTTACTTTGCTGGGCCTGGAGAGATGGCTCAGTGTTTGCTGCCTTTCTAGAGGACCTGGGTTAGATTCCCTGCACCCACATGGCATCTCACAGCTGTCTGTAACTCCATTTCCGAAGGGTCTGATGCCCTCTTCTGGCCTCTGGGCATTAGTCACACTCATCATATATGGTGCACCAGCATATGTGCAGACAAAATGCCTGTACACATTAAAGAACAATAAGGAAAAAATAGAAAGTCCCTTGTCGTTCTGTGTCTTAGCCTTGCCTCTGTCACATGCAAAGATTTCTACTATTACTAATGACACCAGTCTCACCTCCTGTAGCTGCTCTAATTAATCTCTGTGGAACTCATACTTCTAACTGTTAACAGTTATCAATATGAAATGCAACTTCCAAGTAGCCAGATTATTATTTGATCATTATGCATTATATTTTACATCGTATTATTATATATTACTTTAAGTTATATTATTTAAGGCAAGCTGATCTTTATTTATTCTTTCCTAATCTGACTCTCAAATATACTGAGATAGTTATACCTTTTCCTGCCTGTGGGTAGGTGCTGTTCACTGTTGTTCTGAGAATACTCGTTGATTAAACTTCTCTTTCAAGATAGTCTAGGCCTTTTAATGTCCAGTGGTACAGGTGTGAAAGTAACTTACATTTCTTCTTAAGATTCCTAATGTTTCCCACTTAATTTCTAGATCTGTCCATTGTCGACTCCTCTTAAATAACATATTATGAAATTGTGTATTACTGTAGGCCAAAGCAATTTTACTTAAAAAAAATTCTTGATTAATTTAAACATAATCAGCCAGTATGTCAGATGATTTCACTGTTTCTGATCGGTGCTGACAGGTGAGGAAATTAAAATCAGGGAGGGAAGCAATTAAAAACTGACAAACATGACTTTAATGAGACAACCAGATCATTTATAAGCCATGGGATATGCTGTACTCTTGATAAGAGTCTTGGAATGTCTTGGAATGATGGTGACTATGCAGGCAGGAATCACTTCAGCTTTGCTGATCAGAGTTGGGGCAGCCCATAGTTGTTTTCCAATGCTTTTTTCTGATCTAACCTTTCAGTTACCTCTAGGGACAGAATTCCACATTTAACATCATAACATCCTTTACTCTAAATCAGTCTTATTGTAAGTAATCTTTTTGCCGTTTGAAATTCACGAAAGTACAAAAAAAAAGTAGACGAAATAATTTTTGGTTTTCTCTAAGTGATTGATAGGCATAGTCCAGGCTTCTGAAAAGAGAAATTAAAAAAAAAAGTATCTTTCCTCACAAGCCCTAGCCATTAGTCTGGGAAGGAATTCCAGAGGAGGCCAGAGCTCAGTTCTCTACTTTTATGGTTCTTGGTTTGGCAATGCTCCCTGTTCACAGTGTCTGGAATGATGGGCTAAATTGATGTCAGCAGAATGGTTTTTCCTACAGAGCTTTGTCTTACTTCTCATTTGTTAGATTAGACTTTTTTTTTTTTTTTTTTTTTTTGTTTTTCGAGACAGGGTTTCTCTGTATAGCCCGGGCTGTCCTGGAACTCACTCTGTAGACCAGGCTGGCCTCGAACTCAGAAATCCGCCTGCCTCTGCCTCCCGAGTGCTGGGATTAAAGGCGTGCGCCACCACCGCCCGGCTAGATTAGACTTTTTGTTGATAAGCTTTTGCATCATTGCTTTAGGGTTTAAATTTTTTCTTGCTTGAAGTGATAGATTCAAAGCATAGTTTGTGAAAAGCCTATAGAAATGCTCTGTTGTGCACCAGGTTCTGTGTGTCCCCTCCATCCACGGTCTCTGTGCCCCCACTACACTATGATCTTTCTGCCCCCTTTACCACACCATGGTCTGGATACCCCACCATCCAAAGTCTGTGTGCTTCCACCACACCATCCACGATCTGTGTGCCCACCACATCATGTTCTGTGTGCCCCTACCATCCATGGTCTGTGTGCCCCCACCATCCATGGTCTGTGTGCCCCCTACCACACCATGAACTATGTGCCCTCTCCACCATATTATGGTCTATGTGCTTCCACCACACCATCCATGACATTCTGTGTGCCCCAGCACACCATGGTCTATGTGCTCCCACCATCCATGGTCTGTGTGCTACTACCAACGTATCCTTATTGTCAGGCATTCTACCTCTCTCTCTGTATTTCTTTTCATTGTAGGTTTCATGTATCTGTGTGGTTTTATTTAGAATAAAACAAAATATTGAATCATGCTATTTTAGTTTCAGTTAGGTCCTGAGTCCTGCTTTACATAAATTCCAATTAATAGGTTGAAAATTTACAAGTCTGAGCTTGAATATATAGATTATTTTTGTTTGAAATTGCATCTGGAGGTGAGAACATCCTTCTTGGGAGCGGGAAGATAGTTTGAGACATGATACATCTCCTCCAGGTTTGGGGTCAGCAGACCTAAAATCCACAGAAGTAGTGAAGGATATTTGGTTTCATTGCCAATGGCTGTCAATGGACTTGCCAGTTGTCCTGTCTCCTCATGGGTTATGAAGATTTTCATTGCCTTCGGGAACACCTGGGAGCTGTGGAGGACACATAACACTCACACCACATGCTGGAGCACCAGCACTGCAGTGGTTGGAAGGCTTCAGCTTTCCCGTGAACCACGAGGAGTGTTTTGGGTGAAAGTCTGTCTGAAAGCACCTGCTGCAGATCCTTGTTGAGTGGCTTGTTTTCTAACACTTTGTGTCTGGATGCTGCATCTGTGAAGCTTCACTGCTGTTGGTAACCTAGCACTATCACTGGCTCTCTTAGTCATGTGTCATCCCGTGCTGAACCCACAGATGCCAAGTCCGTGCGGCTCTCCTTTGTGCTCTCTGGCTATTTTGTAAATTAGTATATATTATATATTTTTTATAATTAGTATATATTGTTTGTACACAAAACATGTTTTCATCATGAACTTTGCATCGTGCATACAATGTGGTTTAGCCCTGTTCATTGGTACTTTGTCCACTGCTGGCTCCCTTTTGCTCTCCTACCATTCCTCCACTCCTCTCAAGTGGACTCTTTATAGCTTTCATGTCTTCCTCCCTCCTCCTGTCTCCCCTCCCTCCCCCTCCCTTTCCCTCCCTCCCCTCAATCCTTCCTTCTGTCCTGTAATCCTCCCTTCCTCCCTGAAATCATTACTCTTCATTTTGTATATGAGAGAAAAATCAGAGATGTTTATTTTTCTGAGTTTTGCATTCTTTGCTTAATTGAAATTGCAATTTCTGATTTACATACTTGTTTTCCAGTCCCTGAAGTTAAGTCTCTCTCTCTAATCAGGTGGCTTCTCACCTCATATAGGAGGCCAATGCTTGATATGAAAGTTTAAGGTTACATATTTATCTGCTCCATGTTAGCTCTGTGACCTTTGAAGTTTCGTTGCGAGATTTGTAAAATTGGAGCAATGAGGACTCATTAAGCGTCTAATGAAGATGATTTAGGTATAATGAGAGCGTGGTATTCTCTAGACTACAAAATAAAGTGTAATGTTAAAGGCTGGTTAAGGTTTTGATTTTGGGGGAGGAAATGAGTTTTTGGCAGGGCATCTTATCAACCATGTTTTCCTAATGCAGTTTGAATGGATTATGAGAATTGGACATTTTAGTGAGTACTTTTCTGTCCATCTGTGTAAAACATCAAACCTGTTCCCTGTGTTTGAGCCATTCTGTCAGCAGCTTTGTCTCCTTGAGCCTAAGGCAGTGCCCTTGGCACAGACTTGAAAATGCGACTAGCTAGGAGCTAAAACTCTGCCTTTATTTTGGGACTTTGAGGGGACACTTGATTCGCTAATGTTATTTTATTTTTTTTCCATGTGCTGTGTTGTGTGTGTGCCTATGTATGTATGTTGAGGCTACTTAAGAATGATATAGATAATCTCATAATATTTTAAAACTAGGGGCACCAATCATGGAAATATCCATTTCAAAATATATTCTACTAGTATCTGTTTGCTTCGTGAAAAGAAATGTTAGCCTTTTGTATCTGACCACTGTGGATATAGAGGGCAGTTTCCTTGCCCCACCAAAGGGTTCGCTGAGGACAGTTTTTGACTAGGTAATATAGATAATCCTCATATGAGGAAGTTGATGGAGAATGTTAATAATTTGTCCAAGGCCATTGGTAAGAGGAAGAAAGGTGAACTGGCTCTAAATGCCATGTGCTGCTCCTGTTCCTCAGGCAGGCAGAGTGCCAGCTTGACTTGAATATCCTCCTCTGTCAAGACCAATAGACCAGGTGAATGAGCTGTGTTCCTTATCTTCATGATCTAGGAGAAACTGAGGCAGAAAATGTAGAAAATGAGGCAGAAAATGCAATGCCTCTGACTTTATGTTCTACCACATATTACATCATACTATATATTATTGGGCAAGCCATCATTTCTGAACAACAATGACCATTTTCATGCTGTGTTTGTGAAATTCTTCGCAAGAGTTACCAGTTATCATTTTCTGTTCCTCTGTGAAGTTCTGTCTCCCATCTCTTCCCATTTTTTTTATCAGGTTCATGGGTGAACTGATATGATGATGTAGAAATGTTTTTGCAAACTGATGGATAAACGTAGACCCGGTGACCAGTGCCCACAAGTAACTTCTGTCTGTTTAATTTACAGTGCCTAGCATATCGTCTGGCTGAGCCTGTGACCGTTGTCCATTCCAAAAGCCAAAAGCTGCTGGAGGTAAGAGAGGACTGAGGTCTTCACAATCCTATAAGACGTAATAGACGTCTGAACCTATGATACTTGTGGTTGATTCCCAGTGGAAGAGACACAGCAATACTTTATGGTCAACGGACTCACGGAAAGATCTAAGACAGTAACCTGCCTTCTGGTTTACTTTTTTTCTTTCAATTTCTATCTTTTTAGCACCTAAAATGAAAAATCTGGATAATTGGGAAATTGACATTTGATAGACATTTGAGAATCTGCAGTTTTGATGTACAATAGGAAAGCCTTTTCCATGGTTTTATCCTGCTATTGGGCAATGCATGGCAGGTAGGCTTCCCACCTGGTTTCCTCACACTCCTTCTTTGAGTGTAGTTTTTACCAAAGTAGACTGCCAGAATTGTTTGCCTCTGAATGAACCTAAGAATGCTTCTCCTTGTTAGTCATTGTATCTTTTCTGCCCGGTAAGTCATCTAGCCCTGCACCACAGATTGCAGGGTTGCCTTGAGAAACGAACACAGAGAGTGAGGTAGTCAATCACAGTTTCATGCCTCTCTGCTGGTGGAGCATCACAAAGGTCAGAGAGAGCATTACAGAGACCTTCGTCCTGAGGTTACCCAGAAAATGGAGAGTGGTAGAAGAGAAAGGGGCATCTTTAGTTTAACTCATCTTTTCTTCCTTATAGACAACCTGTTGCACCTGCCGGTGCTGGTGCTGTGTTCAGTGGGATCTGCCAGAGTTCTTTACTAGCAGGTGATGTCGTCAACATGATGTTTCTATCCTGAGGCCTTGGAGTAGAAAGCTAAGATTGGTGTCATCATTTAGAATGCTGTAAACATTTGTTCCATAGAACATTGTGTTAATAACTTCAGTGTACTATTTCAGTGATGATGAATTGCAAACATGACCTCACAAGGTTCTTTAAAAAAACCCTAAAATTGGTTGCTATTGCCCCATAATCACAGGAATTACCAATTTAGAATCAAATGAAAATTATAGTTTTAGGCTAATATGATTTTTAAAGCTAATACTTATCAAATATACTAAATGTGAGGCAGGCGGGTGACATGAGTTGAGAAACTTCTAGAATTAACAGAGTCGTGAGTCTATCTGGATTTTTTCCTTTAGTCCTACAGAAGAAAATGCTATAAAGAAATGTGTTTTCAGAAATATAAGATTTTTTTTTGTTTTAGTCTTACTGTGTTATACAAAATGTCTCCATGAAAACGTTTCTAACATATCTTGCTGAAGGCATCTCTTGTTTTACTGTTTGAGCGTTCCTGTGACATGGACTTTTAAGTCAGAAAGGAAGGCACTCAGCCTTCCCACATTCTCTGACACTGATATAACGCTAACTTTCAGGGGACCTGGCCAACTCACCCACCATCAACACTCTAACAGAGAGATAGAATCCTCTGTAACCCTTTGACTAACCCAGGGTGAACCATCTGACCAGCTAGGACACCTCAGAATGCTAAACCCAGAGGGGATTTAAAAAGTGAATCTGCCTGAATTTTCTACTTCAGCGATCTAGAGAGCTGTTCCAGGGACTGCAAGTATCACATACCTATTTTTCTTAGTTTCCATTTATTAAATGAAGATACAATAAGCTTTGAGGATCATTTAGTTAGCTGCATTCACTTTCCCACTGAAATCTATCTCAAGACAAAAAGAAATATTTTAATTAAACCTTGAAAAATTACAAAGATTTCTCTTTAAAATGAGAAATTTCATCTATACCCCCTCTTTCCCTACCTTCTTATTTACCTATCAGACTATTTCTCCACCTATCTACTGATATCTACTTATCCCATCTTTCTGTCTCTCTCTGTCTGACCGTCTATCTGTCTGTCTGTTTGTCTGCCTGCCTGCCTGCCTGCCTGTCTTTCTATGCATCAGTTTGTCAGTCATCTACCCAGGAATGTGTAATCCCTATGCTTTGGATTTATAAACTGGTGAGAACTAAAGGATAGAATGGTTTCAACCTTTGAAAGATGGAGAAATAAATATTCTGAGAGCATGACATACACATATAAAACAGTCTTGTAGTAAAAATGGGTATTAGTGGGAATAATACAGGACAGCAGTTTCAGTCTGTAATTAGACTTGATAGTATACATGTCAGCAGATATCAATGAGTGTAATCATTGTTTTCCCTCTGCTTTTGATCTTGATCCATCACTGTGGTGTGTTCCTTGTCCCATTTCCAAACCAAATCTATTTAAAGCTGCACTTCACGGGATTTGAAATCATACACCCTGTTTACTCTTAAAGAACATGAGGTATTATTTCCAAATAGTTGGTCTCTGTACTACAACAAGAGCTGACTCTAGCCTCCTACAGACCATTGGCTGTCTCCATTTTCTACTTGGTGACTCATTAGAGGGATAAAACAAAATTAATTCTTATGGTCTTATTTATATTGCCCTATGAAATGGTAATTTTTGTCTTTTGGAAGTTGCCGTGAATAAGATTAATCAGCCATTCTTTTTGTTCTTTTTTTTTTTTTTTTTTTTTTTTTTTGTGGAGATAGAAGCCGTGATCGCATGTGGATTTCTTCTTTGTTCCTTGGATAGATAAGGTTCTCATTGCTTTGCAGAGTGAGCTCTGTTGTGTCATGAGGGCTGGAAACAGCGAGAATATCCTTAGTCGTGATGTCAGCTGGCAGCGTCACCTCTCGTTTTAGCACCTGCTAATAGACGAAGCTGTACCAGTTGATCATGTTTTGTCATCTGCTGAATGGTCTAATAACTAGAATATATTATCCTCCTCTCTGCTATGTTTCTAAAATCCTGTGACTTCATCACAGAGCCTTGTGTGGAAAATTGGTATTCTGTTTAGCTCTTGATTCTTTGACCTAACAGAGAACAGTTACTGATTGGTCTTTAGAGTATATGTATCCTGTAATTGTGTATTAGACTCCTGGCTATTCCTCTCTTCAGCAGCATTCAATTTCAGGTTAGACAAGAAGGGGGTCAGCCTTCCTCTATGTCAGTGGTTCTTACCCTCCCTAATGCTGTGGCCCTTTAATACAGCTCCTCATGCTGTGCTGACCCCAACTATAAAGTTATTTTTGTTGCTTCTTCATAATTTTAACTTTGCTATTGTTCTGAATTTTAATATAAATACTTTTAGAGACAGATGGTTGCCCCACAGGTTGACAATGAATGTTGTATGTGATAACGTTGTTTTATTTCTTACTCTAGAGTACCTGGTAAATTTACTCACTGTTAATACCATTAAGAAAGGCAAATTTCTCTTCTGTTGTTTGATTTATCAAGTGTGAGTCAGCAATCTTTTTAGGACAAGTCAGAATGTCTTTTCAAACCAGAGAGAATTTTACAGTTTAAGCCATCCAACATTTCTGACTTGAGAGTTGGGAAGTTTTGGGATCATGGAGGAAATGTACTTGGTCTAAGGTGTTAGTGCCAATGCTAGACCAAATGCCATTTTATTTCATACTTGTTTGCTTGCTTGCTTATTGAGTGATTGAAGGACTGTGTGTGTTGTAGATACACACTTATGTATGTGCTTGTGGAAGCTGAGGTCAGTGTTAGGTATCTTTTCCCCTCTGCCACTCTTTACCTTAAGTTTCAGACAGTGTCTCTCACTGACCCTTGTGCTCAGTGATTGGGCAGACTGGCTAGAGAACTCCAGAGATCTCTCTCTCTGAAAGTGCTGCCCTTATAGGTGCATGCTGCTGCACCCAGGTTTTTAGATAGTGCTTGGATCGAACTTAACTCCTTAAGCATGCACTGAATGTACTGTACTCACTCAGCCTTCTCCACAGCTATCTGTCTTTCTTTCATTGCCTTTTATTTCTGTTTCATACAAAATCAACATCAGTGTCTTTCCTCCAACATGGAGGTACAGCACATTGTATTTCTTAGGAGAATGTGGATTCCTTAAAGTCCTTCCTCTCCAAGGGCATCTGGTTCTGTCCTTGCCAATGCCTTCCGCTGCCTTCTACCTTTTCCTGACTCACTCGAACTGTGTGAGGATGATTCTACGTGGCTGTGTCCTGAACACTTCAGGACGTTAATTAAGAGAAGATGGGCAAGGGCTGAGTGAGCGAGGGGCAGGAGAGTGGTAGCTTACAAATGAAGCCAGTGGACCTCCTGCTTTCCCAAGCTGCTGGAGCCATCCTACTTTGATAGTAGAGCCTTTCACTTTCTCAAACCCATCTTGTGCCTTGGTGTCCTGGGACGAGGCTGGAGCTGAGAAACAAGTGGTCTTCTCATGGGCCTTCATGCTTCAGTGGAGGACATAGTAACTATCCATAAGATAGAAGAAAATATAGACCATTAGACTTAGGCACTTCCTAAGTCCTCAGACAGTCTACCCAATCACTGAGCACCAGAGACACTGTCCCAAAAGTAAGGCAGAGAATGACAGGAGAAAAGATATCCAACATTGACCTCTTAGCCACACAGTACTTAGATTTAGAAATTGGAAGTTATTGTACTGTCTGGGGGTCAGAAGCTCGCTCTAATCACTGTGCTAAGATTTTTTTCTCTGAGCCTCTGATTTTCCTTCAGTGAAGTGAGAGTTGGTAGAGATTCTGTGAAAGGTTCCTCAACTCAGATTTTCTTGAGTTTCCAGTTTGCCTCAGTTCTCTTAGCAAGTTTGCAGCTATGCTAATGTGCAAAATACAGAACATCTCTCTTGTTTAATATGAGCACGATTAGAGCTTGGGTAAGGGGAGAGGAGAAGGGGAGGGAAGCACACACATCTATGAACTATCTGCAAAATACACATCCTCCAGGAATGCCAGCTACAATTTCAGGGTTTTACAGATACTCTGAAGACTGTGTATGCGTGAGTTGTAAGGCAGACAGAAGATATTTCTATATGTGAGAAGCCAGATCTTCCATTTGTTGTTTTGTGATTCCTTTCCCTCTTGAATTTTCCTCACAGCTCCTCTGTTTTTCTCTGCAGCCTCCCCTACTCTGGGCATTGACATATAGGTGCCCATTAAGTGATTTCGTAACCTTGAAATTCTCATTCTGCTCGATTTATTTACTAGGTGTTCTTTCAGTAAATGTACTTTTAATCCAGTATTTTTTGAGTGCTTATTATTTTAATACAGTAGATTATTTACTTTCAAAAAGTATTACACACAACACACACACACACACACACACACACACACACACACACACACTCAAGCTTAGCCCTTCTCCCCCAGTAAAGAACACAAGCTTAGAGAGGTGGGAAAAGCTGCTCGAAGCAGTGTGGCTAGTATCCAGCCAAATTTGGATTTAAATCCAGATCAACTCCAAAATACAAATAATTCCAGAGATAGCATTGGTTCTAAGTGGGAGTCTGCATTGTTACCAGGTCCCATTGTTATTGGCATTTGAGGAGCATTCCTATAGGCCACACCCTGCTTACTTCCTCTGGCTTACTGCCAGCATTCCTGGGGCATGTGCTACCCAGGCCCACAGATAGAGAGAGGGAAGGCCTTGAAGTAATCCTTGGGAATAGGGGAGGACTAGGTTGAAGGGGTCCAACAGGCTTTGTCTTTTCAACACCCTTCATTTCCTCAGAAGTGCTGCTCACAGAAGCCAAACTGGAATGGATTCCAAAGTCTTTCTGATCCCCAAATCCATGTTCTTTTTATTAAATCGTAATGTTTCAGTCAAGAGGAATGCAAGGCTACGTGTATGATAACGTTTCTTTCCCTGTAATATGACTATTTCTACACGGGCTCTTCTACTCTCTTACTCAATTCCTACAGGAAGAATGAAAAAAAAAAGGCTTGCACTGAAAGCCAGGATCCTGCAGTTTAATCAGCTATTTTCGCTCTTTAATGAGGGTGACTATTGTGAAATAAGTAATTATTAATTACTCAAAACTAATGAAATATTTTAGTTTCCTTGCTAAAAAAGCATATGGAAGCGAAAAGAAAGCATATGGGTGTTTTTTTGTGGAGCATATTGGTGGATGGACAAATTACGGTGGTGCCAATATGCCTTAGCTGTCTGGCTGGGGCCATGTCTACACTACGTGTGCTGCATCTGAGTCCTTGTCTGCGGAAGAGATTCTAAAACCTCCCATCTGATTTGTGCCTTGGGTTGCTTTGGGAGATAGAGTTCTACGTCCCAATCCTCCTCTTGCTTGCATTCAGACATTCTTTGTTGAGTGTTGGTGCACTGTTAAACCTCTAGGGCAGATGACTGCTATTGGGCTCCCTTGCTGATGAATTCAATCCAGCACTGTATGTGCAGTGAACCCACCCAGCTACTGACTAGGCCTTGAGAGTTTGTCTACCCAGCACTATATACTACACACTCTAAGCAGTACCTTTTGTGATAGCTGAGCTGGGACCTTCTTGCTACACAAGGGACCCCATGTGAGTCTCATGAACAGAGTCCCATCTCTGCATTGTGACTTCCTTCCTTCCAAAGAGGCATAGTAGCAATGGTGTCCCATTGTTCCCGGGCATGACTTCATAGCCAAGCTGTAGTCTGTATCAGCAATTTTTTTTCTTTTGCTCATATTAGCCTGTTAAAATGCTTGGTAGATTGTAAGTAGTTTGATTGTGTAATGCAGGCTTGTAAGGTTTGAAGGCCACGTGGTATCTTTGAGATGGTACCTGGCTGAGTGTCAGAAAAACACAATTTTATAGCAAGCTAAGTTTCTGAGCATTTGTTTATCACCTGTATAAATTAGCTTAAATTGTTATCCAGGGATGGAGCCAACAGGCATGTGGAGCTGAGTCTGACCTAGGGCCAGTCGGAATTCAGGACTGTGCGTGAGCCCATTGATGCCATGTGGAATGATGTGTGAGCCAGTGATACCTTGTGGGCTGAGGGAATTTCGAGAATGCTCTTTTTTAAAGAGGTTTCTTATATGCCCATAGACTGAAGTTTGCTTTGAAGATAATTAATTGGATTTTGATATTGCAATAAAAGGAGCTGAAGCGTTAGTCTCTGACATGCAAGAAAAAGTTTGCTTGAGGCAGATAAATATCTGGAATGCCAAAGAACTGGACAGAGATCTCAGAAATGTATTCTTGAGAAAAACCTCCTCTTTCTCTCTCTCTCTTGTGTGAATTTTAAGTCTCTTCGTCTGTATCATTTCAGTCTTGGACAAGATAATTTTCCAGAAACCTTAAACTCCAGCTGGAATTCTAGACGATTTCTCATTTGTCCAGCCAACTAAGCCACCTAGTTAACCCAGCAGTGTGACATGGCAGTGGGGCAAGCCCACAGCCCACAGGGACCGTTCATCACTGTTTCCCTTTTGCACAACTCTTCAGTGATTGGTGGGCCTTCACTGCAAGTAACATGAAATGGTAAATTAACCTACAACATGAAGCCACTATATCCAGCAGACTCTGAGACTCATAGCCTTTCTGCTGCAGGGGACTAATGTTTATGAGTATCTCCATGCCAACCTCCAAGCCCCACCTCATTTTTCTGCCTCGTTCTTGTCTTCCTGTCCAAAGGACCAGAACCTATTTTTCTGTCTAGGGTAGCCCTGTATATGTCACTTAGCTTTGGAATCAGTCTTATAATTTAATGTTCTTATTTTGTTTTCCTTTGTGGAGATGTCTTGAAGTCCAAGGCTCAAATGACCTTCCTGCTCCAGGCTGCTCAGTAGCTGAGATTAAAAACCCTTATCATTACACTTTGTCCAACTTTGTTTTATAAGTACATTTTATTTTGTGTTGTCATGCCTTTATCGTCTCCTGAATTTCCTGGCACAGTTCACTAGACAGAGTTTTAACAAAGCCGCACATAGAATTATGTTCTTCAGTAGTGAATAGAAATATATAAAGCTGCTGTTGTTTATATCTGAGGTGAGCATGATGCTTCCATGCTTCTAGGGTTTCAGAACCCCCCAAAGGGCTTCAAATATTCTGTGTAGTATAGACCCCTCCTGCTTTGTATGTCTAGTTATTGACAGTACTGCAGTCACTGCCACCATCTGACCAAGCCTTAGAGAGATGGTTGGTATTAGAGTCACGGTATAGCACTCAGCAGGCCTTGGTTGTCTCCTTTGTTTCTTTGAGAGGCCATTAGGAATAATGTGGTACAGGTGGCATCTATTCTGGCTCTTATAGATGGACACAAGACAGCAGTCATGGGGGATCTGCTGTGTGTGCCAGGTTCTGTGCGTGCCAGGTTCTGTGCAGGCTGCTCTTACCTAAAAGCTCGAGTCCCTATTCCCATACAAGTGAAGGAGCCCGTTGCTTAGCAGTAGGATATTTCACAAAAGCTCTCACTTGTAGGCATTAAGCAAAAATATATGGTGTCTAGGTGTTTCCCTTTTACAGCACGTGCAGGACTTGCTGGCCTGTTAGAAGAGGTGAGGATTATGGAGATGGGTGACAACTGGCAGGGCTTGTGATCAGAACTGAGACAGGAGGGCCCATGCTGAGCAGGCAGAGGGCAGAGCTATCCCAGCTTCTTGCCCACATGTATCTTGAGTCTTAGGAGAGGCACAGCAGCATTGTTTCCTGAGAAGTCTGTAGTGCACTTTCACATGCTCTTACCGAGTACCCTCCTTTCCTTGCTATGGGTATTAGTGAGACTCTTTACCCCTTAGTATCCTTTCCCTGTTTCTTTTGCTTCTTCTGCCCAAGTAGCCCAAAGTCCTGAAGGCTCTCAGATAGCACTGTCTTCTATATTGGACTGTGGAAGTGTTGGCAGAGAGACAATTCACAAATCTGTTAAGCCCATAGTAAAAATAGCTTATGATCTATGGGACTCAGTATTAAGCAAGATGATATTAACGAGGTTTGAGTGCTGCTCTGAAATGTGGCAGCTGCACAGGCATATTGGCTGTGTTTCCTCCCTACCTCTGGCAGCTTGCGAGCAGTGTTACCATGACACTCCTTGGGCTCTGTTTAGATCAGCTATTTTCTGAAGGAGTCCCTGACCTTCCCCACAATAGAAACTGTTGATGTGGTCATGTCAGAACCTCTTCAGGATTAGTTTGCTGAGCCCCCAGTTGTCACTTGGGGACTGTAGGACACAGGCATTAAAAGTTTAGGGAGCAAGAGGAGCTATAAAATACCTTCTAGCACTGCTCTGTAGGCATTGACGGCCACTGAAAGTGAGTGGCTTGAGGCCTGATTTCCAGTCAGATGATATTTCACCTTGTCAAACTGAGCCTTGCCTCGATTTCTCTTTAAACTCAGACAGGGTTGGGACATCATTGATCCTGGAAGTGGTCAGAGAAGGCACCAAAAAGGGATGGTAACTCAGTGCAGAGAAAGAAATGCAGCAAGGTGTTATAGCTGAAAGGTGTGCCTCCAGATTGTTGAGTTTGAAGCATAGTTCCAATGCAGCAGGTTAGCAGGTGGGGCCTTATAACAGGTCATTAGAATATAAAGGCTGTGTCATCATGAATGCAGTTACCACTGGAGTGGAACAGTTATCTCAAAATGTGGTTATCATAACAAGAGCTCATGTGCTGTAGTCTTCTCTTGCCCTTCTGCCTTCTATCGTGGAATGGTACAACCTAAAGTTCCTCATCAGGTTCTGCTACAGTAGTCTTGGACTTTCAAAGGTTGATTAAGATAAACTTCCATTTTTTTCATGGTATGAGCTATTCTGTTAGCTCATCACAGATGGACTAAGATGAGAAGTAATGCACTTACAATAGGTCCCAGAGGTACTGAGCTGTACCCAGTGACCCTGGCAGAGATCGTAGGGCAAGGCCTTCCTACCATATCCCATGTCTCTAGTTAGAATATTAATGACTTGTTCTCTTGTATGAACCTTTTCCTGTTGCCATGTCCAACATCATTAAGCTGCACAGAAGCCTTTCACTGTCAGTACTAGGCTTTTTGGGGGGTATTTTATTTATAAATTCACTGTCAGTACTAGGCTTTTTGGGGGGTACTTTATTTATAAAATCACTGCCAGTACTAGGCTTTTTGGGGGGTACTTTATTGTATAAATTCTCATTTTCCAAAAGCTCACTGTCACGTGTAACGTGAGTTCAAGTTCTTAGGGACCAACATTGTGACTTGAGATGACTTTTCCTTCCCTATTTCCTCCTCCATCTTTCAGTCATGGCATAAAATAGAGACTGAAATCAAGCATTTACAGTAAATTTTTGTTGACTTGAATTTAGTGAGATTCACATGAAGTCTCAGTAATCTTATTAATTGCTGCTAAAAATTGACAAATGTAGATTTGGGGGAAAAGTGTTTTGACCAATGTAGATTTCATTAAGACTTCTGGTATGCTATTTAATATTCATAAAACCAATATACTTTTATCATCCTCATTTTATAATGAAATATGAAAGTGAAATTCACTTCAAATAAATGCTTGTGGCTGGAGAGATGGTTCAGCAGTTAATGGCACTTGGTGCTGTTCTAGACCTACCATTGATACTTAACACCTGATGGTGGCTCACACCCATCTCTATCTCTAGTTCCAGGGGTCTGGCTGTCACTTCTAGTTTCTGTGGCCACCTTACATGTAGTCCACAGGCAAGTAGACAAAACTGCCATTCACATTAAATATGAAAGTTAAATATATATATATAAAAATAAATGCTTCCGAATTGATTTGCATCCAGAGTCTATATGCATGTACTGATGTGACCCCTTCTGCTCTCCCTCTACACTTACACATCTTGTTCCTTTTCTATGTTCATCTTTTCATTACTTTGGATAAAGGTTTATCTATCTTGTTGATTTTCTCAAAGAACCAACTCTTTGTTTCATTGATTCTCTTTGTATTGTTGTCTGTTTCTATCTAATTGATTTCAGGCCTCAGTTTGATTGCTTCTTGCTATCTACTCCTCTTGAGTGTGGTTATTTCTTTTTGTTCTGAGTTTTTAGCTACACTGTTAAGTTGCTAGTATGGGATCTCCAATTTTTTTTCAAAGATTCTTTTTCAAATTCTTTGTGTAGGCACTAAACTGAATACTAACCTAGCCACAAAACATCTAGCTTAAATCTGTCCTGCTTGCAAAATATGCTGGGGCAATGGTGGCTCAGAACTTGCAGGAGTAGCCAGTCAACATCTGGTTTATCTGGAGGTCCACATAGTAAGAGGGAGCCCATATCTGACATTGCTGACTAAGGCAGTCCAGACACATAGGGTAGAACCTAACCCAACTGCCCACTTTCTCTCTCCCCCTAAAAAAACCAACCACCAAACAAATAAAAAACCTAGTGAAATAAAATGATTCCTCATAATATTCTGCTGTACTCACAGGTCAGTGTCTTGTGCAGTTATTAGAAAGGCTTCCTGGGGCAGCAGACGGGAGTGGTGTAGAAACCCGTAGCAGACATAATGTGCAGAGTCTGAATTGGAAGTCTCCATTGGGTCCTTTCCCTGGTTACCCCATCGAAGATGTGGAGGAAAGACCCTAGGAATCAGAGGGGATGGAGGACATCAGGACAATATTGCCCACTGAATCAACTGAGCAGGGCTCATATGGGCTCACAAAGACTGAAGCTCAAGCATGGAGCCTGCATGTGTCTGCACCAGGTCCTCTGGAACTTTGTTATGGTTGCTAGTTTGGTGATTTTATGGGACCCCTAAAGGTGGGCGTGGGTGTGTCCTTGACTCTTTTTCTTGCTCCTGGGATGTTTTTTTCTCATGTTGAGTTGTCTTGTCCAGCCTGTGCCTGAGGGATTTGCCCTGTCTTATTGTATCTTGTTTTGTCAAATTTGACCATTGTCTCTTAGAGTCCCACTTGTTTCTGAAGGAGAAGCGAGAAAGGGAAGGAGATCTAGGGAGAGAGGAGTTGGGGCTGTTGGGAACAGTGGAGGGAGGAAACAGAGGGATCTATTGCATGAGAAGAATCTACTTTCAATTAAAAACAAGGGAAAAAGATTTGCAGGCGGAGAGAAAAGCTGGTGGGCTTTTAATATTGGATGGAAGGGAAATATCCTACTTCCTTTGCAAAGAATGTCATAAAGCTCAACATGTTTACTTTCTTAACTGCTACTGATAGATGCACTTTGCTTAGTTGTTTTAAAATTGCTTGTGAACAGTAATGGTTGCCCTCCCTAATAAATAAGAAAAATACAAGGAAAGGAAAAAGAAAACCAACAAAAGTACAGAAATACACTTCCCCCTCAAACCAAAAATACCAAAAACAAAAGTAAAAATCCAAACCCCCAAAAGCATCCCTTTGCATATTTGCTGTTCCCACATCTCCCTCCCTCAGGTTTCTACTCATGTCTGTTTTCTCCAGGAGATGGACAGCACCTTGGAGACAGGAGGTATCCTACATATGTTTCTGACACTGGTTTCATGAACTTGGGAACAGGAAGTTAATAGAGCCTTTCTCAAATTTTTGTGGGAACACAGAAGGCTTATTCAGAGTCTCTTCATAAGTCACCCTGTCAGTCACCCATCTTCCCACTCTGTAGGCTTCTTGCTGAAGAATCACATACTTCAGGAGTAGAATAGCTGATGTATACACTTGTCGAAAATGCTGGTGAGGGAAAAGGTTTCATATATTATAAACTGTTTCAGAGCTAGACAAATATACATGTGTAATATATAGAGTGAATATATATGTACATATATATGATCTGTTCCCTGTCACAATATTTAACCCAAAGTGCTATTTACAGTAATGAATCAAAATGTCAGTTTTAAAAATACGAAGTGTCAGAGTGTTCCCACGTTGCAGGAAAGTTTGATGTGACAGTTTGCTAATCATAGGACTATTACATCAAATGTGTTTCACAGGGTTTTTTGCTCAATAGTGTCTTGTGGGCTCCTCATACACTTTTGGTGAATTCCTGGTTCAGCTTATTAAGCCACAGAGCACATTTGGTTGTGTGTCTCCTGCACTTCACACAAAGGCTGCTGTGTTTTTCTATAGTTAAAAATGAATGTGTTTCACATCATTTCAGTAGTTTGATTTTGTGCCTGACATATTTATGAGTAGTAGCTAAACAATTTTACTTTATTATAATTTTTATTATAATTTTTCTGGTTCCACTGCAGAACCTCCCATGGAACTTGACCATATATAATGGGTGTTTTAGAGTGTTTCCAAGCTGCTTTCCCCAAGGTGTCATTAATTGTCTGTGTTCATTGCTGGTCTTGACCATTGATACAGTAGTGAATTTTCCATCAAACATTGTTTATATCAACTGGCTCATCCTTCTGTAGGGGCTGAATTTGGACAAGGCAGCCTAGTTTCTTTTAGGAAAACTCACACATGTGCTGTTTACTACCCTGTGGCCCACTCTTACTGTCTGTGCCTCGGTTTCTTCTGAAGAGGGAGAAAATTGATTACATTGGTTAGTTTTTATGATGCATCCTCTAAGGATCCTAAGTTGGGAGCAGGAAAGCTTTTAGAGGGAGTACAGTGTGGTCTCTGGGTTGAGGAGACATGGGGGCACTGCTTGTGTCTGTCAGTGTTGTCTTTCCTGTGCAGTTGTTCTCAGCTGGGCACTGTGCACTGTGAGTGCCTGTCATTCCATCTAGTCTGAAGGCAGTGTTGCCGCTTACCTCTGTGGCTTATTCCCTGCGGGTTGTTAGTGAGCAGTGGTGCCAATTGCTCTTGCCTCTTCTGGTCCCTATGTAGGTCTGCTCGGAAGGTGGAGTTCTCCACACTGAGACCTGAGCTCAGCATCTGGGCCTGACTTTAGTCCTTACCTCGTTTTTGCTCTTCCTTTTCATTTTGTGTTGCTAAGAACAGAATCCAGTGCCTTGTACATGGTAGTTAAGCTCTCTGTCATTCAGCTAGATCCGCTTATGAACTGTAACTGTTCATCAGTGTAGTCTCCCTGTAGTCAGGAGTGTAGGAGCTTTGTCAAAGGTCTCATCTGCTTGAGTGACTAACTTGAATTTTATTTTTAATGAGTGCCTATGTATTTGAGGAGAAGGAAGGGTACTCTAAACTCAAAATTTTTGTTCCCAGTCTTTCATTCCAGTTTCATTTGTTGATTTTGACTCTGTTCTTTGCTTTTCCCTGTAAACATTCATCACCACCATGAACCTCTTGCGTGTTGTGTTCCTGCGCAAATCCTCAGATATGACAGAGTAACCTAGTTCAAAACTGTGAAGTACACATCAGGTTGGAGCCAGTCAGCACAGCTGGGACTCATAGGCATGAATTTGTAAGAACTGTCAAAAGCCTGTAAGTATTGACAAAACCAAATTGAAGAAAAACATTTCTCAAGGAAAATATAATATATCATGAATATGGGGAAACAAATGAATGGTTACTTCATAGATATTGAAATCTCATTACTAAATTTCTTAAATTATAAAATTGTGGAATGAATTTGGTACAGCTATTTTAATGGCTGAAGTTCACATGGGAGACAATGACCAAGTACTGATTTTGCATGAACTCTGTACTCTTTGTCACAGTGTAACACTCTCATAATACTATGTGTCTAAAATTCTATAAGCCTGAAACAGCAGCTGAGGTCCAGCATTCAAGTGTTATTTGTAAAGTTTCCTGAAGCCATGGAGATATACCTGATAGACCATGATTTTCTTGACTCAGCATCTTATTTTAGTAATGAGCTCCCTTCTTTCTGGTGTGTGCCTGCTTCTTTGTATTTCCCTACATTCTACCCAGTCCTTGAATCTCTACACCTTGCATACAGCTGTCCATTAGAACTATGAAACCGCCCTCTGCTGACTTATTTTAGAGGTCCTTAAGTAGAGTAGGGAAGCTTGCATTTCTGTTAAGCTCCTAGATAGTGCTGAAACAGCTTGTAGACTCACTGTGCTTAATACTGCTTGTGTTTACATTCTGAACTCTATATGCAAGCAATGACATCTCAGGGTAGGTGTCATACATAGGCTTGTCAATTGATAGTTATGAATAAATTTGTGAATCCCTGAAATACATTGTCTGCAATCAGAATACATTATAAGGTAGTGTCTCCTGGATTTTTGTTAGAAAGCACACTCTTTCCTCAAGAACTGTAATAGTTACTCTTCTTATTCTGGAGGAAAAAATATTAATGCAGAAGCATCTTAGGAAGGAAGGATCTGTTTGAGCTTCTGTCTACAGGAGGCAGCCCATCATGGTGGAGTAATCATGGTGTTAGGGGCTTGAGGGACATTACTACCTGCATCTACAGCCAGGAGGAAACGGAGTGATACATGGCGCTATTCACCTCACGTTTCTTTTTTGACTTTAGCTTGTGTAATATTGCTTCTCCTATCTCAAATAGGTCTTTCTATCCTTGTTAGCCTAATGCAAACAATCCCTCACAGCCATGACCAGTAGCTCCTCTTCTCAGTGGTGCAGAACCTATCAAGTTGACAATAGCAATAACCACAGATACTGATTCTACAAAATAAAGGTATGACATTGAATAGTAGATTCTTGCTCAGAGCAAGCACTTTCCTTTTGGAGATCCCAGTTTAAAGGAGACTGACCAGCTATTATATAAAGCACAATTCACTTCCAGGGCAAAGGTGAGGTAAGGACAGAAGGCTGTGGGAATTCACAGATGGGCTTGGGTGAGAGGCTACAGGAGTTGATGGCATTTGAATTCACTTCGAGTGTTGACA
This sequence comes from Grammomys surdaster, assembly GCF_004785775.1. NCBI lineage: Eukaryota > Metazoa > Chordata > Mammalia > Rodentia > Muridae > Grammomys > Grammomys surdaster. The sequence continues at coordinate 1,995,270 of NW_021605585.1, read as the reverse complement.
GATTTCAGCAGATGAACTCCACACTAGGACTATTGCTAGAGAAATAGCGTCCTGGTACTCTGAACACCTCTTTGATTTTGTAGACGAGGTGATGGGGAAATGAATGTGGGGATCTCCCTTGAAGATCTTCTGTTGGTACCCTAGGCCATTTGACTATGCCTATCAAGATTATTTTTATCTTTGTGCCCTTGATTACGTCTTTGCAGAATATTTCTTTGGCTGCTTTCCATTCATCGTTTTTATCCTTGGTCCTTCTTCAGCGCCCCAGGTGGCTAATCAGTGCTGCCATGTTTCTCTGGCCTTACTTTTCATCCAGATATATTCTTTAATTACCTCTATCTTTTACTGTTCAGCTTGTCTTGATTTGCAGCATTAGCAGTAGATGGTGCTTTGTTTCCCTGCGTTGGTTCGATCGATGTGTTTGTGCTTTGACCATGTTGGTTTTCCTCTCTCTTCCGTCTGGGTCATGTTGTTCACGTTATTTGTAGTCAGTGGTGTGTGTATTGTTCCTGATGTGGATGAGAGGAGATGAAGGCACAGTGAAGGAAATATGTTGTCAGACTCTGTCAGAGTGGCACCTTCAGTGGCAGGCTCTCAGAGATTGCTGTAGAGACTGCATTTTGTGCCCCTATCATCAAGCCTTTGGCTTTTAGAACTTTATTTTTTGATACTTACCATAATATACAATTCATTATATCAACTGGATCAAGGCAATTTCACTATCCACTACATTATTAATCCAGATGGGAAAATTCATTAGGGCTCAAATATTGTTTGAGGCCCAACTGTTTTTAAATTATTATTATAATTATTATCTATTTATTTTTTTACAACTGATGGGAAGAGAAATTTAACAGCTGTGTGATTAGCAGGCCATGAAATTAAAAATGTTTTGCAGAGAATCAAGAGGTTGTTTACTACAGAATTTCTCATCGGAGAATTAAGCGTCATTAAGATTGGCCACAAAATGTTCCCTCTCACCATTTAAGTTTGATTTCCACACCCAGTTCTTTGCTAACAGGCCGTTAGCCTTCCTTGGCAGGACTTGCTTGTGGTATCTTTATGAAGGCAGCATCCCCTGCAGTAATGGTGATAGACTAGGTGGCAGCCATGGCATTGAGCTTACCAAGTAACACAGAGAGCTGTTCAGCTTCAGTGAAGAATGTGTACGCTCCAGTTTGAAGATGAGACACATTAGCAAAGATTGCAGTCCAGTGGCCTCGGTCCCCCGTCTCAAGTACCAGGGTATTTATGTTTCCAGCGAGGCAGTCTAATGCTCTGAACAGTCATGTTTGTCTTTATATTGTCCTGTACTTTTATAGGCCCTTTACCTATTGGGTCATTTGCCAATGTCTTCTTTCAGTCTGCTTTTAGAAAATATTCTATCCTTCCACTGAATAGAGTGTTGACAACCTTCCAGTGAAGCCAAGCATGCTAGCTTAAATGTCTTAACCTAGGAGTAAAGTGAATTTTATTTTCTTCTCCAAGTGCATGAATTCTGCGCATCTCAAGCCTCACTACCTTCTTATCTAATTTTGGTAAAAACAGTGACTCTTAAGGGTTCCTTTGGTGAGTAACATTGTTAGTACTGGAAAACCTTCAATAGTTTGACACAGATTCATGGCTTATACTCAGTTAATGCTGCCCCTTCCTCTCCCTTTCTTCTCCTTTCCTTCCCCTTTCTTTTCCCCCTTGGTTTGCTTTTTTGTGCTGTTGGACAATCAAACCCAGGGCTTTACATATTCATATGCTTTCCCACTGAGCTCCATCCTGAGTTCCACCTCCAGTTATTCCTATCTGAAAATGATTGTTCTGTATTTGAAGGTATTTCCTAAGCATTGCACAGTACATTGCTAAACTCCCAACCCAGAACTCTTTAGCTGTCTTTGTCTTACTGCCTGTGATAGGGTCTCTCCTGTATGATACTTATTTGTGTGATTCTTTAGACAGTTTCTTTATTTGAAGACACATTTTTATTACATTTATTTAGTTGTGTGGAGTGCCTCTTTATAGGTATGTGTGTGTTCACACATACAACTGGATGCACTTCTGGGTCTTGGGGGTTGATGGTCAGTAGGTTTGATGGGATGTACTGTACCACTGAGCTATCTCACCAGCTCCAATTTGATCTTCATACTTGCTAAATAAATCATATATAACCTCTTCTTTTAAAGGTCTATCATCAGGAAAATGGGCTAGTTGACAGTTAATGTAGACAAATTCTCTTGGTGATAGACATAGAAACCATTTAGATACATAGTTAAGGGATTTGTGGTCATCCTAGGACACACAAAATAATTTTTGTTACCATCTGAGACAAGTGCATACCAGTGGACCCTTCTAGAAGGAGAAGTGGTTTGAAGTATCACTAGCATGTTGACAGAGTTTGACATATTTCACAAAGGAGACGGGGTTTGGGCTTAGGGAGCTTTCCAGGCTTTGAAGTGTATGAGCTATTCCTGTATTTTGTTGTTGTTGTTGCTGTTGTTTCTTCTTAGTTACCATAGTCAGCTCTGTGGAGAGGTCTTGCTGTTGCTGGCGCCAAGGCTCTAGCATCAGGGGAATGTGAGTAAATGTCACTGGGACAGAACATCTGACAGAAGCAGTGTGACAGAGAAAATGTTTTGTCTCATAGTTTTAGAGCATCAGAACAACCATGTGGCAGCAGGATGGTTAAGGGCATGGCAGTGGGAGCAGGAGAGAGCTGTCACATTGCAACTGTCGGCAGAAAGTGGAGAGCTAGAGCACCTTCAAAGGCCTGCCCATAGTAGCCTATGCATGCCAGCTAGCCTCATATCCCAAAGGTTCCATTCTCCAAAACTGCTCTTCTGTCTGAGGATCAGGGCTTCAAACACATGAGCTGGAGTGGAATGCCTCCTCTCTGATCCATGAATACAGTGAGCCAGGAAGGAGCCGCTGGTACGTTCCGGTGATTGTCTCTTAGAAAAGGTTGGCTTTTCTATGACAGATGGAGTTTCATAGAAGGGACAGCAGCTAAAAATTACATAGATGAGAGAGAGAGAGAGAGAGAGAGAGAGAGAGAGAGAGAGAGAGAGAGAGTTAGTTTAGATTATTAAATCAATAAAAGGAAACTGCAGAGTCCTAAGTCTTAGTAGTTTATTTACTTCATTTTTCATGAACTTAATATAAATGTGTGATTTGAATTAAATGGTAAATTAAAAATACCCAACTTCATTTCTTATGTCTTTAATTTCTTGGGCACCAACATTAAAGTGCTCTGGCCTTTTACCATTAAACAGTGAATTGGATGGAGTGAAGGCAGGCAGTATTTCCCAGAATGTCCTTGTGCTGGTCAATAGATCTGCATGTGATCATTACGAGGCCAACAGTAGCCCTGCACTGGGTGGCCAGTGTGTTTTAACACTGTTGATGTGTCTCCCCTCTCTGCTTGTAATGGTGGTTTTAAATTTACTTGCTCTTTTAGCAAGAGCCCCGATGAGGCCCCTTAATGGGCTGGCTAAACATTATAAGCCATAGCTGTGAAATCACAAGGCTTTACTTGTGGCCAACATCCTGGAATATGTCCCAGCAAGTGTTGGAGTTAATCAGGCAGCAGTGTCTGCGTGGGTGGAGTGCAGATGCAGGCAAGAGTAGCTCCTGAGTGGTTGCCATCCCTTCAATTCTCTCCTCTCTCATTCTTGTCTCTGAAAAGATTTTATTTTTATTTAAAAACATTCCCAGCCTTATTCTTGTATGATTGGAATATGAAGTTTATATCTTTAAGATGTGTAGTATATTTTAATATATCTTACAGTGGGAAATGGGATGACAAGCTGGTGAAGAGATCTATCACCCCACTAGTTAGGTTTTTAATGTGAGGGTGACAGCATTTAAGATATTCCTTAGCAAAGGTCATGATGTGTGCACTGCATGCTGAACATTGGGCACTAAGACTTGTCACCTTGAGGCACTTACTTGTTGCATGCTGTCACTAGAGCTTCCTCCCCTTTCTACTTAGTCCTGGTACCCAGCACCCCTTCTGCATCCTTGGCTAATTATTTCTACCCCCTCATGTAATTCACATCATGTGTTATGGTCTTTTCTTCCTGCTCTCACGTTATTTTAGTGGACATGATTTCTCCAATTGTCTGAAGTTGCAGAAATTAACTTTTAAAAATTTACTTTTAGATGAGATCAACCATGACTGCTTTGTATTTCCTTAAAGACTGAACTGTTTTAATTGTGTGTGTGCAGCTATATCTGTATCCATCTTTATATTTTTTTCTAGCTATCCTGTATTTCAAAATGTTTCAGTATATACTGGGTTGACTCTGTGTCCATTCATTGTGATTTCTGAAGGCGTGTCTTTGAAGACTTCTTTCTCCTATAAGGACAGGTGTGGTGCCGAGGTCCAGCCAATATTCACTTTGTTCTTTTCTCCTCACCTGGGAGCCACATGTAGCACCATGTTTTGGAGGCTTTGGGGAAGGGCGACAGGTAATGGAAATGATCCCCTTCCTCTTTGCATCTTTTCCTATTGTGCTCCATCTGTGTGCTGTGACCTTTCCATCTGTATGCTGTGACCTTTCCATCTGTATGCTGTGATTTTTCACTTGGATGCCTTAAATCTTCTATAAGGATTTGTGCATATGGGTACCTTCTCAGTTTGTCCTTCTGGGAGGGGCAAACACTGCTAACCTCTTTTGGTTTCTTCCCAATGATGTTCTACTTTTGAACTGTCTTCAGTGATTGTGCCTTTCCTCAGTCACGGAGAAGTGCTATGTGAGAATATATCTCATGTATGTGGGAACTCTGAGGCCCCAAGGCAAACACTGGCATTACTGTAGGATCCTCCTGTTAGATAGCGCTGGCTGTATTAGTGTTGTTCTCTTGCTAGCTCTTTGCTTGATATTGTCATGGTGTCTTTCTGCCACACACAAAATTGTCTTATTTTTAGCTAGCTGTATTAGGCAATAAGGGGATAAGAAGGAGAGGTAAAAGAAAGACAAGGAGGAGGAGGCAGAAAGAGAGAAATTTCCATTGACATTACCTAATAGCATATAGTACATCATTAGTTTAGTAGAGGAGAACCAGTCCTTCTAGCTTGAACTTGCTTTTATAGCTCAATAAACAGAAATCTTTTTGACTGACGAAATTTTTCCCTAGATATTTATTGCCCATGTATTATCTGACCAGTTTGCTGTGATGACGATAGATAGTAATAGTCAATATTATATAAATATAATGCTGCATATCCTTTGAGATGTAAACAAATGGAATGATTAATAAAAATTAAAAAAAAAACAAGCCAACATCCCCTATGCTGTCATTGCTTTCTGCAAATGGACTATTAAATCTGCTTTACTTTCTTAAAAAAATTAAAAATAAATATAATGCAAGTAAATAGTTAAACATGAGTGTTCTCAGTTGTATTGTTAGCTCAGCTTTTGAGAGAAGGAAGCCGTCAGTGTGCAGTTATCTCCTTGTTATAGGTGCCTTGCGTATTTGGCCAGTGTTTCCCAAATTGTCAACTTCACAAATGGCTGCTTCCCTTCAGGGATCCCTGCTTCTTAGTCCTCTCCTGCTGAGGAATGGCCTTGCATGTTTAGCAAATTTAACTGTGGGAACCTTAAAGAAACAAAGCTTGCTGTCCTTCATGCTATGCTCAATTTGGCTGTTGTCAAATTAATATTGTATTGGAATAGTTTTGCCTATAATATCCTGAACTCTATACATTCTTTGGCCACCCTGAGTTTAGTGTTCAGATCCTAAAGGTTCACTTTGCATGAAATTTTAAAGTCATTTTGGCTTAACTGTAGACCTCTACCTGCCCTGCCTTCCTACAAGAGGTAAAATGTTGGTAAATGGAAAGCATTCAGAATCTGGTTAATAGCAGGAAAAGTATTGCCCTGGCCAGACCAACATGAGACTTTGACCTTTAACCCATATGGTTTTCTGCAAACAGTTTTGTTTTCAGCAAAACTCTTGTTACTTGTGGTGATAGCCTTTTCACTATCAAAAACACTGTCAGAAGAAACACAAACAGACACATAGGTTTTGAAGATTTTAGACTGTCCTGTTTTGTATTCAGTATTAACACTTGTATGTTTTATTTAACTATTTGGAAATAGTTGCTTTCCATTGTGGCATTTTCTCTTCGCTTGTTTGGAATTCTAGCCATTTAGTTAGGTGGACTTGGAGAGCTCACAGAATCCCACACCTGTAGATGAAGAAACAGGCTAGTTGACAATTTCTGCTAGGCTCTGCCCTTGTTAGTGACAAGACCAGTTTGAAATTGTCACCTTTCTCTTCCCTGGCTTTTAACTTTTTTGTACCTTAAAATAAGACACAACCAAAAGAAACAAAACTGCATTAACCATTTCATCTATTTGGTTGTAAGTACATAAATAGGGGGTAGAAAGGCAGATAATAGTCTATGTTTGGAAAGTCCCTTAGCCTGGAGAAGAGTCTCCACAGTTCCCATTTGAAAAGGCTTGTGCTTTACCTCAGGCCTGTCTTCTGATCCTGTTCGATTGAGAAACTGATCCATTTTAAAAGCAATGTCTGTCTGTCTGTCTGTCTGTCTGTCTGTCTGTCTGTCAGTCAGTCATAGGCAAACACTAATGCTTTATCATGTGTCATTCTTAACTTGTGCCCTAAGAATCTGATACTAAGTGGTGGTGTGGTGGGCCATTGCTTACCTGTGTGTCTTATGGTGATTTCTTCCCAGTGCTGACTCCATTGTCTTGGTTAAAAGCTGTGGTTCAACTCTCCATAGAGAGACAAGGAAGGTAAGATTGAGGGAAGAGTTTTGTTTTGCTATGCTTAGTCAAGTCAGAGCAAACCCAAAATGTAGTTAGCACATGCCTTGGTTTCCTGACACAGGTAGAAGAATTTGATGAGTTAGGGGTTATGGGCAAGGTCTGTTGTTTAAATTCCTCACTAAACATGTTGGTTGGTTATGTAGTATCCTGTGAATGGAAGGACATCACCCTTAGGAATGGGGGAGGGTAGTTCTGGGCTGCATGTCTCTGGAAATAGAGACCCATGATACAGTTAAGAACAATCTCAGCAGTGCTTGGCCCAATTTCTTTGTTTTGGCTCCAACAGTTGTGTTCCTGGTTTTCTTTGCCTTCTGGAGTAGTTGTAGTGGGTATGGAAACAACCCTATATGCACGTTATTACCTGGAATAGCAAACACTCTGCTGCCTGTTAACACAGTACTGTCTGAAGCACTTGGCTTTTGTGGCTGCACGTGATTTTGACAGCAGTTTCCATCAGTGAATGGTTCCAAAGCATTGTGAAACAGAGGCCGTTGGCTCATCCATGGCCTGGAGACTGACTGGCTGCACGTTTTTAGGCACAGCCCTTCTCTTCCCAGGCCTGAGCATTCCTTTGTAAATGAAACACTAGGTTCATGTTGACTATAACAAGGCTCCTTCTCTTCTGACACTCGTAATTATTTCAAATATTTTTTTGGGGGGCTTACAAGCTCAGTCTCTAGTTAATAATCCAAGTTCTCATTTAACTGTGTGCCCTGATAATCTCCATTTTACAGATAAGGAATTTCGGAATCTCAGAATGTTCTAGTTAGCTCTCTAAGACTGCACAGCTCATAAGCAGTACCACCAGCTTTCAAACCTGTCTCTTGATTGGGTTAGGGTTAGGGTTAGGTTAGGGTTAGGGTTAGGTTAGGGTTAGGGTTAGAGTTATCCACATAGAATCAGCAGCGTGATTATCAGTTAGCACTCAAGGTTTTCAGGTGGTACTGTCCTTTAACTTTATAGTTAACCCTCCAGCATTTTGAGCAGACACTGACTACTGGAATTTGTACTCCCAGTCCTGCTTAGGGCTGCTTAAGAGGTCATGTCCTGAAGGATGAACACAGTGTGGTTTTTTCTTGTCCTTTTGATTCTTTGAACCCCTAAGGGAGACCTCTTCTGGCATCTACAGTACTGGGCTTGGCAAAGCTGGTTTCACGTTGCCCAATGCAGGGCGGGGAAGGGCATTTGAGGAGGCTGCTCTGGCTTGAATCTAAACTAGTCTCTCCCCGGGGGAACACAGTTTCAAGTTGTGGCCTGCTTGTTTTGCACATGGCATGTATGCAGACCCTGATTTTTCTCAGTATAATTCAACTCTGTCCTCCTTGTTTTGTTGTTCCTGTGAGGATCTAGTTTACTTAGGCGTGGATCAGACACAAGGCAGGATTTTTGTAGAGAATTGCATCTGACAAGAGAGTTATACCTGTGGATACCAGGAGACAGTTTACTTTTGGACCACCAGGAACCTGACATAAATATTACCAGCTTGGGGGGAATGTATATTTGAAGTCTCTTCTTAGCCCGATTTCTTATTTATAACACTCTCGTCTTTGTTTTCCCCAACAACACCTCAGAAATAACCTTTCAATCCAATCAAATGGCCTGTATTGGATTTATCAATTACCAAGATAAGAGTTTTTGATATCTGTGTTGGCCACTGAGCTGACCTTAGAGAACACTGACAGGGATTAGATCCAGTGCCTACACTTAGAGACCTAATGCTCTGAAGCAGGAATCAGTCACCAGTATTGAAATTACAGACAACAGATCAAAATACTCTTCTTGCAAACTTTGGTTTAGGAGACAAAGCTGTTGCATCCAGAATTCTACACATCATTTAATAACTGTGGATGTCACCCACAGTCTTGTAGAGGCTGTGGCACTCTTAAGTGCTGTGATGGAAGGGCATTTCATGCAATTTGTGGACAAGCAGATGTTATTTGTTCTGACCTCATTTGAAGGAGGAGTACCTTTCCTCCCCACAAATGTAGAGAGTGGTCAGCCTAGGTGTTTCTGAGGTTTAGAGAGGAAGAACCTTTTGAATTCATAAGTGTCCTTGGTGAATCTTCTGTAAAGCTCTTTTCTTTAGTTCAGGTAAAGGGGACTAACCTGGGATGCCCCGAGTGTTGTGGTATGAGAAGCAACATGGTCTTTCTATAGTGTAGCGGTGCAAATACAATTTTGATTTGTGAATGGCAAAAAAATTGACTTGATGCTAGGCTAGAAGAATGAGCAGCCAGTAACGTGCTGGCTCTGTAGTCATGAGGACCTGGGTTTAGATCCTAAGTACCCACATAAAACCTGAGGCGGGGGGGGGGGGGTGTCTGTGACCCTAGCATGAGAATTTAGAGACAGGCACATTCTCTGGATTACTTGCCACTAGCGTACTTGAATCTGTGAGCTACAGGTTCAGTGAAGACAATGTCTCCAAAACTAAGGGGGGAAGCAACTGAGGAGGTACTTGATATTGTTCTCTGACCTCCACATGTATGCATTTGCATACACAGGGTCATGGAAATACATAAACACAGAAGTTTATTTTCTCTGTATTAGTATAGAGAGTCCATAATTCTTTTCATGCAGAACACACACACACACACACACACACACACACACACACACACATATATATATATATATATATATGTATGTATGTATGTATATGTACACACACATACTTGGGGACAAAGATTCTTTTCAGTGTATTCTCTTCCTGTCTCCACTACTACCTAAGTGGTCAGGGTAGTAGCATATGACTTCTTGTAGTCACTGTAATGAGGTAAGAAAAATGTCTTTGATTTTTATTACACAGATAAATTTAAACTCTTCACCACCTTTCATGTGTACAAAACTCTTTGAATCCAATTAGTAAAAAGAACAATATTCATGATACTCTTTTTCAATACACACACACAAAATTTTGTTTTATTTTTACCTATTCACTTTATATCCTACTCACTGTCTCCCCTCCTGGTCCCCCTTCCCACAACCCGTCCATCCTCCCGAGTCCTCCCCTCTGAGTGATTTGAGTGATATTCTTATGTAGCAAGAAAATGATAAGCTTTTAAAAGGTTATGTGTGTGTGTCTGTGAATTAGGGACAGAAACACATACAGAGAAGAGAGAGAGAGAAAGAGAGAGAGAGAGAGGAGAGAGAGAGAGAGAGAGAGAGAGAGAGAGAGAGAGAGAG
>NW_021605585.1:1965014-1985199 GCF_004785775.1 Grammomys surdaster | reverse complement strand
GAGAGAGAGAGAGAGAGAGAGAGAGAGAGAGAGAGAGAGATCTTTTCTTGTGTCCCATGCCTTGGACTGTTGGAATAGAGAAGAGGGTCTGTACAACCAGGGATGCTGCTCATAGCTGTTTAAGTTATGTCTTACAGATGGCTAAAGACCATCATCTTCACTTGCTATGTATGTATGATGAGGTCCAGATTTTTGTTTTTTTATTTTTTTCCCTATTTTTCACATAAGTACTTAATCCTTATTAGAGGACTGGGTATCGAAATATGTAACTTGTTTGTTTTCTCTGAAAGTGCACATAGGCTATTTGTGGAGCTAGGCACAGAACTAACCACACATAATTATACTGGGGATTAGGATGGCATATGCCAAGCAGAAGTATACATACTATTTGTAGGAGACACTAGTAGAATGGGGAGAGTCAAGTAAAACACGCTTCACTAATTCATAACTCGACGTTATCTCACTTGATTTTCGTGTCCAGAATTGTATAATCATCACTGGTATCAGTTAAGTTAGCTGCTGTACTCACAGACTATGGTTAATTTTCCACAAGTTTCCCTTCTTTGCTTACTAAACACCTCCCCTCCAGGGTACACTCTGCTTTGTGATGTTGCCTGTTCTGTACCTTGTGTCTAATGCAACCCAACAGTTGTGGTCTTTTGTGGTTGGCTTTTTAAACATAGTATGCTCTCTTTTAATTTTTTATGTATGAGTATTTTGCTTGAGTGCCTCTCTGTGTCCCACATGTATGCCTGGAATCTGCAGAGTTCAGAAGAGAGTGTCAGATCTCTTGAAATTGGAGTTACAAACTGCTGGAAGCTGCCCCATGGGTGCTGAAAATGGAGTCCCATTATTCTAGAATAGAGGCAAGTGCCCTTGCCTACTGGATCATCATTTTTATGTCCCTGCCTCTCTCTTATATCTGTGTTTCATGCATGTATGTCTATGCAGCACATGCTTCCCTGGAGAACTGGAGGTGCAGAGACTTAAAGAGCCATCATCTGGATACTGGGAACCCAACCTACATCTTTTGGAATAGCAAGTTATGTTCTTTACTGCTGAGCCATGCCTCTGTGTGGTGGCTTTTGAGGGTGAAGAGTGGAAGTTGTACTAGTCAGCTTTGTTTTATGATAATGAAGGATCTGAAACAGGCTAACCTTACAAAGGAAAGCAGTTTGTTTAACTTAGGGTTTGAGCAGGGCAAGGGATGAATTTGGTGATGAGTATCTTGCTGGCAGAGTATGACTGAAGGTGACCCCAGTGGAACACACCCACTGGTGTGCTCTCTCTTCTTCTTCCTGGAAATACCAGGGATTCAATATTGAAGATCTGCTCAGTGATCATCTCTAATTCCAGCCACTTTTAAATGTCCTTAACGCCTAAACACTGTCTTTGTGATAAATGTCTATATTTCTGCACATTTACAGTAGTCATTAAATTTCAGCACAGAGTGACTTGGGGTATACTTAGACCATACCTAGACTACAGCAGTTTAATCTCAAAAAGATGCATTGTAACAAGCTCTGAGAATGGCCTTCTCGAGAAACTGTCGGCTGTATTCGAATGCTGGAAGTGGAATCTAGGCTCATAGCGTGGAACCCTTGGCCCATATTATGAAAGATGAAGTTGGTAGTAGAAATGAGGCTGATCCCAGGGGTTAAGGAAGAGCTTTGGACTTTCTGAGACTGTTGACTGGGATAGCTGTGTGATGTGGTTTTCTGGATATAATTTGATTCATTCAGTTAGGAGTTAATAAAGGGTTAGCTGTAAAATCAGAAAGCCCTTACTCTGATGTTTTCCTGTCTATATATCGTAAGTAAGTGATAGTAACCTTCTCTCGAGCTCCTTACCTTCCTATTCTGGATTTTCCTTCTAATACTAGAATATGGGACTTACATATTGGATAGTTGAATAAGCATGGGACGGAGTGTGGGAGGAAGGCAGGTTTTAATCATACCCTTCCCATAAGAGGGTGAGACATACTTGTTGTCCCGTGGTCCACAGCCTGGTATCACCACCATGAACACACAGTGGAAGGTTTGCTATGCTTCTTACACACTAGTAATATTTATGAACAAAGGTAATAAGAACTAAACGTGATAAAGTGCAGTTCTCATGGAGGAGACAACCATTTCCATGTGAACGTTCAAATGGCAGCTTGGGTGAAGGTGCCATCACCCTTGGCAGGAAGTAGATATTAGGAGAATGGAGACGTGTCTGCTCCACTCTTGTGGTGTATTTAGTCCAAAGTTCTATCTGCTCGCTGAGCTAATGCTTTTGTTTTGCAATTTTGACTTCTAGTCTCCTGGTTATTGTTTTTTTTTTTTTAATCATGACTGGAACAATATTGTAAAGGAATATAAGATTAATTCTCTTTTTAGAAGTAGTGAGCTACAACAACAACAAAATTTACAAAATGGGATGAGACGTATCTGTTTTGAATTTCAACTTTCAAGAAACAGTAGGAATACGGAAGGTTTTAGGCACTATGATTTGATCTCACCAGTGGCTGGAGAGGGTGGCTCAGACGCTTAGTGTGCTCTCAGTGATTACACTGCGTGTGCGTGCACACAAACACACGGATATATCCCCTGCCTCACCCACCATTTCTTACCATCTCTTACCTGATGATTTTTTTCCTTGTAACTTCCTAGATATTATATCCACTGGGACCTAATTACAGCTGTTCAAAATGTACAGAACATCAGAATACTTGTGGACTCCAATGTTATCTTTAGCTCTCACCAAATATTAGGCACTAATTATAGACATCCATTGCGGAGACAGGTATAGAAACTCTTCTAAGTTTGTTGTCAGATTGCTGTGAGGAGAAGCCAAGGAAATAGCTCTCATTAGCCTTTGAATTTCTGGTAAAATTTCTCCCCAGAGTTGATAATATCGCAGAAATTGACTTCAGGTTCTAAAGTAAACACCCAGAGCCCAGCCTCGTCTTACTTTGCGCGAGTGTTTCAGTTAGTGCTAAAATTGTAGAAACAGTTGTTTCTTAGAGTATTAACAGGCAAGCTTTTATAGAAGATGCATTCTTTGATGCTTTGTTGAACAGCCATGTTTGAAGCAGAGTTTACTCCACCACACTATAGCTCATCATAGCATTTTCTGGAACTTTAAAAGCAACTGCCATCATTGATATGTCACCGAGCACTGCTATCTTCAATTACATATGTACAGTATATGAAAACATCACACTCGCCCAGCTTACCTGTAGAGAGACAAGGAAGCAGAATGCTGTGTAGGAAAAAACAAACCTTAATGTGCCTCCAATCCCAATTGTGTCTTCTCTGTCTGTTAACTTATTTTCATATTTCCTAGTAACACTGAAATTGCACATTTTTTTTTTTAAAGAGAGGCTTTTTCTTGGTAGCTTAGGCTATCCGGTAGCTCATTATACAATGTAGGGTGGCCTTTAATTCAGAGCAGTTTACAGGATAAGCCACCATGCTGTCCTTCAATTTATATGGTTTTGATCTAGTATGCACCTAAGAATTGGCACCTTATATCTTACATATTTAATATATATTATAGACTTAATATAATTAATATATATGTTAATTACATATTATTTTACATTATATAGTATATCATGTTAATTAGTAATACAGAGTATATAATATATATCAAAATATATTAAGTTGCATATTGCAGAAATGGCTTTAGGTTCTAGAGTAAACACCCAGAGCTTACCTCATCTTACTTTTCTCCGTGTGTTTTATAGTGTGTAAATTTTGCTGTGATCTCCTCTGTGCGTACATACAGCTGAGTTTCTTAGATATCTCAGGTGTAAGGCCTGGTGGTTGAAATGTTAGAGATCAGAAGCTAACATTGTCTGTTTTATTAATATCTATTAATGATTTTTTTCTTTGTGTGATATTTCTGTGCCTTTTATAGAAATGTTTGAGTCTGAATATATTCTCCATCATTCTCACATGAAATATCTATTTCTGTATTCGAGTTTTCTGTTTATGTAAGGTTAAATATGTCTCCATACTTAGCCTAATCTCATACTGCATTTGGAACGGCATAGTTTATAAGGTTATGATTCCATTCGTAGCAAAACTAAACAGTAAACATTCTAATAAGCATTATGATTTTCTTTACAAAGGTCGTCCTGTAAACTGCCCTTTGAGTAAATTGAAAAATATGCCTTATTTTAAAATAAAAATTTAGAGATTGCTGAGTGGTCCTTTATGCCTCCGGTTCCTGTAGTCTTAGCACATTCTCAAGCCAAGTATTCTTGACGTTCTTTTCTTTTTTTTTACTTCAGTTTTTAATGTTTTCAGAATTTCATACATGAGTATTATATTTATATCATTTTCACGTATTCTTCTCCCCATCAACTTCTCTGTAACTTCCACATTCCCCTTTAATACGTGACCTTATACCCTCCAGTTATTGTTTATATGAACCCCTATGTATGTGTGATTAGTACACACACACAAACACACACACACACAAACACACACATGCACGGTCACACTTTTATATATTTTTTCCTTCTGAGTCATTGGTGTTGTCTGTATGTGTATGTTTAGGGGTGACTTCTTGCAACTGAATAACTGATTAGGAGTTCATCCCTGAGAAAGATGGGCTCTCCATTTCTCTTGTCATTGATTGCTTGTAGCTCTTCATCTAGGAGTGGAGCCTGGTCAGGTCTCCTTCATCCCTATTGCTACACCAACAGGTATTGACAGTATGCTGGTCATATTTAGTCAGCCATATTATTGAGACTTCATGGAAGCAGTTAAATAATTATACAAGGCCATCGTGAAGCCAGTGGTTTAGCCTTCTGGTTCTTTTGATCTTTCTGTCCTCGTTTCTACAATGTTCTTTGCGCCATAGGCCTAGGGGTAGCCTTGTAGATATATATTTGGGTCTAAGCATTCCATGGACCATTGTACATGGCCTTATAACCAGCTGTGGATTTCTATAATTGTTTTCTTGTGCTGAGAAAAGAAACTTCGGTGATTAGGGATGGGGCTACCTTTGTCTATTGGCATAGGGATAACTATTTAGAACGCAGTTAGAAAGCACAGTAGTGGGTTCTCCTCTAGCTACTGACTTCACAAGCTACTGGTAGTTGACTGGCTTTATAGACCAGGTAGAGTTGAGTTCTCTTCCATTGAGCTGGCTCAAGTTGAATTCAGTGGATACTGATGGTCCACAAGTGGTTATTAGTACCACTCTTATAGCCTTGGGTATAGCTTGCTGGGCAGGTCATTGTGGTTCCTGGACTTTAAGGCTTGATATACCTGTTGGTTGTTTTCTCCTTTGGCAGTTTGCATGTTCCTTCTGGATACTCTGCAGGGAGAATTCTTCCAGGTTGATTCCTGGTTGATTCCTCCAAGTTCTGAGTTTAATGTGCTTGTGTTTTCAGAAACCAGATCTTATTTTCAAATCCTGGCAGACAACCAAAGGTAATGGCATTTCCCTCTATTTTGGAGGAGTCTCTTGGCTAATAACTTAAAGGGAAGTTTCTCATGTTTGTCACAGAGGTTTTTGTTAGTTATTCTTTGAGTCTTGGGACCATTATCTTACCAAGTAGTTAACTCCATTTAATTCACCCCCCCTCTCTATATTATAATATATAATTATTATATAATATAATTATAATGTATAAAATTTATATATTATATATAATGCATTTTAAAGAAAATCTAATAACATTTTTGTATGGTTTTTCAAACAACCATTTTCCATCTATATGTCCCTCTCTCCTCCTTCCCAGTTAAAGTTTCTCCTTTCTCTCATTTTCACCTTTATAGCAACTGTGTCCTACTTAGCCCCACCCCCCGCACCCCCACCCCCGGCTCTTCCATCAGCCATAGTTCTTTTTACCTTCATGGCTTCTGCAGGTACTCCAGGTTGCATACCCACATACATGTAAGGATTAGGATCTAGGATCCACGAATGGGAGAGAATATGCAGTGTTTTGTCTTTCTTGGCCTAGGTTACCTCAGCCAGTATAACATTCTAAAACTTCCATTTAGTTGCAAATATCATGATTTAACTTTTCTTGGGCCCAGATGGATTCATAGCAAAATTCTACCAATCTTTTCATTCCTTCAATGAACCCAATAGCATAGCGATATTTCAACATACATAAGTCAATAAATATTATAAATTATATAACTGAACTTAAATAAATCACATGAAAATCTGAATAGATGGAGAAAAGGCCTCTGACAAAATGAAATGCTTTCATGATAGAAGTTCTAGAGAGGGGAGGACTGGAGGGAACATATTCCATCATAATAAAAGGTGTACATATGACAAACTAATAGCCAGTATTATCCTGAATGAAGAAAAATAAAACTAGGAATGAGTAAATTGTCCACTATACCCATTTCTTTTCAACATCCTGCTTGAAGCACTAGCTAGAGCAAAAAGACAAGAGAAGGAAATTAAAGGGCTACGAATAGGAAAAGTAGATATTAAGTTATCCTTGTTTCCAGATGATTTGGCCCTATTCACAATAGCTTGAAAAAAATGCACCTATGAATAAACGTAACCCAGGAGCTGGAAACTTTTGCAGTAGGAAGTTTAAATCCCTCAACAAGACACTAAAAGATGGAAAGACACCCCGCCCCCGCCATGTTCTTAGATTATTAGAATCAATGTGACTATCCTGCCAACAGCCACTCAACTTCTGTCCTACTTAAAAGTATTTGAACTTCCATTCCCCTGCATGATCTCTGAACCTGCCTCTGCCTGTTGAATGCTGAAATCTAGCTGTGGATAACATGTATTTTTATATTTCTTTCTATCTAGGCAAGTGGTTCTCAACTTTCCTAATGCTGTGAACCTTTAATATAGTTCCTCTGACTGTGGTGACCCCTGACTGTAAAGTTATCTTTGTTGTTTCAGAATATACATATTTTTGAGATAGCAGTTTGTCAGGACACTCAAAATGAGAATTGCTGATCTAGGCAAATGCTCGTATAGGCTGTGTGCTTCCAGGAACTGTCAGGATCCTATTTCACTCCTAATTTCAGTTGTTTCCTTTTTCTATTAGGTAGAACTGAGAAAGGATGAAGTCCCTTGAATTAGCTACTTAGAAGTTCCTTTGTAAAAAGACTTTCCATTAAAAACTGTTGAATGGAAATATAATTTTACCTTTCCATCTTCCATGTCCTCCTTCTAGTCCCTTTCATGCTCCTGTCCAATTGATTGCTTCTTTTTGTTATTATTTTACATACCTATGTAAAATACATAAATGTATGCATATAACCTACTGCATCCACTGAATGTGGCTGAACAAGATCTGAGTAATGATAACAGGAAACATGTTCATGCAGAAAGGAGCAATCTCCTTTGTCCCTCCCCTAGATGCATAACTGCAGACAAATACGACCTCTGAGAGCAGGAGGGTTAGCTTGTCCCAGGAGGACTCCCCTAATTGATTATCCACTACAAGGAGGTCAGTCTGAAATCACCTGCAGGTCTTCTTTAAAACAATCATTTTTTTAAATTATGTCTTCGCTTGTCTGTATATGCTTATTTTCATGTTTGTTCAGGTCACTGTAGAGTCCTGAGGAGCTAATGCATCCCTAGGAGGGAAGGTAGAGGAAGTGGCTGGGAGCCAGTTGACATGGGACCTGTGACCGAAACTCAGGTCTTTCCAGCTGCAGTTCACACTCCTGTCCACCAAGCCATTTCTCCAACCTCATGTTGTGTGTGTGTTTGACCAGGTGTGTTGAGTGAATATGTGTATTAGAAAATGCTGGCACTTGTGAGCTTCTGCATGTGGAGGCCAAATGTCACCTTTGGGAGTCATTCCTCTGGGGCTGTTCACCTTGTATTTTGAGACAGGGACTCTCACTTAGTTTGGAATTCACTGGTTATGTTAAGCTGATTGGTAGGTCTTTTTCTACCTCCACCTTCCTGGCATTGAAGACACAAGTGTGTGCCACCATGCTTGCCTCTTTTCTTTGTATTCTAGGGATCCAGTATTAGTTAGTCCTTGTGCTAGCGAGACAATCCCATCATTTAATGAATTCTTTCCCAAGCCTTAGATACTCCTAAGAGCACCTGTGCTAAGATGACTATGTACGAGGGTAATTGTCTCAGGGATGTGTCCCACGTTCTTGGTGTGTCATAGTTGAAATGTTTACACTGCCCCTCCCTGCAATCTTTCCATTGTTGTGTGTGCTACAGGAACTGAGAGGATTGTGACAGTCTCAGCTGGTTCCTCTTCTCCTTTAGACATCGTTGTTTGTAACAATTCTGAACGCGGTCTTTCCCCATCTATCAAATTGTAAGATTACTGCTATACTGAATTTTCTTTTGTTACCCTGGTCTGAGAATATTATAACTTTCATTTGAAATGCTTTTGTTAATAATTTTCCTTTTTGTATATATTTTGAATACATACATACATACATACATACACACATACATACATACATATTCACATATATTCACACACACACACACACACACACACACACACACACACACACACGATCGTGCAGTCATTATTTCACTTGATTTTGTTGATCCAGGTACAGAATATTGTTTTCACTTAGAGCTGATGACACAGAGGCCTGTGAGGGCTGGGAGCAGCACCCTGGGTTCACTGCTGTGGAGCTGACACAACCACTGGCATTGTGGCTCTTGTTGCTATTTTTCATCGTGTTTCCCAAACTCCTTCTGTGTTATGCGTTTCTGGCCTTTTTCTTTGGGACATGAATGATTTAGTGATGTCTCTTGAGCCCTAAGTGTTACTGCATCGAACTCCTGCTTCTCCCCTGCTTTCCATTGGTCTCTGTCCCTCAATAGGATCCAGGCTGTACAAGTATCCCCCCTTCACTTAAGATGCTGGCAAGGGACTGAGTTCTTGTCTGGCATTCTTGTAGTCCCTCAGCCATTGCTTTGGAGTTTTCTCTCTTCAGTGATGTAACTGCAGATTGTCCTAGTCTAAATATTTGGGGGTCAGATCTGAAAACTTGGGCTCAGGGATTCCTTAAGGTGTGTTGGGTCTGTTTCTTGTTTCATGACCTTTGTTTCTTCACCTTCATCTTTGAGGGAATTGAAAGGTTAAGTTTTGTTACAACTGGAATCCAAGTAAATTCCCTCCTAATCACAAAGACTGAGTTTGGAGACAGTGGACTTCCCCTGTGTGTTGTCTTTAGTTACAGACACACCCAGTTAGTGGTGGCGCCCGGGGAAGATTGCTGAGAGTAGATATTTTTGGCACCTGTTGGTTTCATCTTCTGCACTGAGTGCCCTGTGTGTTGAGTCTGAATCTTCCCAGAGCTTCTCAGAAGTTCTGAGGACACCTGGATGCTCTCATGTGGCTTCTGGGACCTTGGGTTGGCTCTACTGCTCAACACAGGCATCATCAATAACTTGGACACATTTCTTCCTCATAATGTATCTTTGTTGCCCATTTGTGAATCAAACTTTTAGAACCATTAGGGTTTTCTTTTTTCCTTTTAAAATCAGGGTTTGCTATAAGAAACCATCTGCTGTAGATATTTAATAGAAAACATTCAATAGAGAGGTTTAGCTTAGAAATTATTGGAAAGACCATTTGGAGTAGATGCTAGAACAAATATCTAGAATTAAACCCCAGAAATATGGTTAACCCTAAGAAAGAGAACAGTCATCTGTCTTTCTCTCAACTGTTGAGTTCAAGAATGTACCAGTGTACTCAGAGAGGGGTAACTGGCTTTCACCTCAACCTTCCAAATCTCATTGCAGTGCATATATTTGGCAGAATTTCTTTTATAATCCATTCCTACTGACTGTGTAGCCACTGCTGTGTGACATGCTGACTCAGCACCCATCATACTGAGGTTTTAGGGATGTTTACAAATTTTGTATGGCTCGAACACTCAAATACAGAGTTCTTAAGTCTCAGCTTCTCAGAGTCATTTATTATATAACAGTTTACTTTAGGGAAACCCTTTGGGGAATTCCTGTTTACGAAATAAAGACTTTAAGTAGTTAAACCCATGACCTGGGAGAGTATTCTAATCTGTTTTAGTTTCAACATTTTGGAAAGTACTAGATGGAGACACAGAGTATTACAATGATGGTCACCATGTCAGGGTGAGCTCTGTCTTAAGGAAAGGTTACCAGATTCCCACCCTGTGGCTTCAGTTGTACATTGTTCCTTACCTGACCTTAGATGCATGCTTAGAATTTGCAATGGAAATCAAATAAAAAGGCTTTTAAACATATATTAAATAGATATGTGACTTGTTGGCCTGTAAAAATTATTCTAATTTCCTTTTCTATGCATCTGTAACACTGTGAACATTGTTGACAATTCTGCTCCCTCCTCCCATGGTGCCCAGTGAGTCGCTTTAAGCACATGGTAGATGCTTTTTTTTTTTTTTATGTTCCAAATTAAGACCCAGGTAAACTTCTTGCAATACTCATAACAAATGAAATTTTATAGTTAATGAAAGTCCAGGCCATGGGGAAGCTGAATGACACACATGTGCTTGGAGCGTTTCAGCTCATCTTCATAGCATGTGACATTTGTCACTCCAGGAGAAGTCCTAGGCACTGAGCATGGATTACAGCTCAAAAGTCCTTATCCATTCTTTACATTTTATATTGTTTTTTGATATTTTGTTTGGTTTTATTTTGTGTTTATTTCTGCCTAAATTATGTCTATTCACCACATGAATTCAATGTTCACACAAGCTAGAAGAGGGTGTTGGATCTTCAGGGACTGGAGTTACAGATGCTTGGGAACTGCCATGTAGGTGCTGGGAGTTGATTCCTGTTTCTCTGGAAGAGCAGCCAATGTTCTTAAACTGTTGAGCCATCTTTCTATTCCTGTCTTCCCTTCTTAATTGGGGACACATGCTCTGTAGTAGGAAATTTTAATTTCTTTCTTCTTCTGCTAATTGCTTGGAGCAACTGTAATGATAATTCTAAACATGAGAGGTTCTTAACTCTCTGGACCCTTTGAATCAGTAGCTGAATATATTTGAGATTCACTTGTATCAAGTCACAGTGCCTTGCCTGTATTGCTTATTATCCCGTTGGAGATACTGTTAAGAGGTTCTTGTTAGGTCCCCTTCAAGTACTAGAGGTCAGGCCTCTATCCCCGCCTTCACAAGTTTAGAATTGCCACAGCCCTTCTATACTTAGAGAAGGGAGGAGATGTCAGGGGCAGCCCTGCTTACACACTGAAAGCCTAAAATCAGCCATAGGCCTAAAATCAGCAATTGGCCTATCATATATGTATACTAACACCAAGTCTTGGGTCTCAGTGAAAAAACCTTGAAACAGATGACTATAAGCTAATGTAAACAGGCAGCTTTTGTGGAAATTTACAAGCCTGAGTAGTCATAGACCTTGTAAATAGGTAGCCTTGGGAGACAATACCAACTTAGATAAGGACAATCGAGTCATAGGCAGAGTCATAATGACTTGTCCCCTGAACCTTCACCTAGCTGATACCTGGTTCTGAAAGATATCTGTATTCCCCCTGAACACCCACACTCCAGTGTCATTCCCTTCCCCACATCCTGCCTTTCTGTGTTTATAACCCCTGTGTGAATGAATTACGATTTGAGAAAAAATAAATTATTAAAAAAAAGAGGTTCTTGTTAATGAGTACACCAACCAAAACTGCAGGCATAAATTGAATTTACAGTCACTCTAGTTATGAGGAACCATGGAGAATAGTACCTGACATATGACCTACAATGACTGAAACTCAGAGCTTAACTCTTAGCACCCAAAACCTTTATGATATTGTGTGTGTGTGTTTGTGTGTGTGTGTGTGCATGCATGCGCACGTGTGTATATCTGTGTCTGTGTGTGTATGTGTGTGTGGTAGTAGTAGTAGTAGCAGCACCACCAGCAGCAGTGATAGTAATGGAAGTAGTAGTATAATGTAGTAATAGTTACAATAGTAACAGTGTAGTGGTAGTAACAGTACAATAGTAATGCTAGTACTAATGCTAGTACTAATAGTATAGTAGTAGTACAGTAGTAGTAGCTGTCTTCACTGGCTGAGGAATGATCATGGGATAGACCCTGTGAGGGACACTTGAAAGATAATCTAGGGAAGATGACGTAACTGTTGGCCATTCACATGCAGACATTGCTCTAGTTATTGCAGAGCAGTGGGATTCCAACTTAAGTTATAGCATACTGGAGAATGAAGGAGAATGCCTTTTATGTTTATAAACAACTGCATTTGACAATTATACCAAGATTTATTTGTTCTGAGGCTGAAATACCAGTTTAAAAAAATATGAAGGAACCGCACTGAACTTCAGAGAAATGTATACATTGAGCAGGTAGTAAATTAAACTATGTCTTTGAAGGAGTGCCATACATTAGAGAGTTTGTGGTTGCAGGGTGACATGGCTCAGTGGTCCTTATGGCAGTACATGTTGTAGCTGTGATGAGCTTTATGGCAGTAACAGTGGTTGAGTCACGGAAGCTGTTGCCTTGGGTGTAAGGAGCTCTATGTTGTGGGTCCATGGGAATGCGTTTGAGTTCTACCACAGAAATGTTGTAATGATTCTGTGTCTCCTTGATAATATATGTCTGGGTTGGTGAATGTCAGTTGCTATTCCTTAAATTTTCTAAAGATGTGTGCTGCACACGCATGTACATTTTGTGTATGTGTGTATATGTGTATGTGTGTGTGTGAGTATGTGTGTGCATGCGTGTGTGTGTATGAGTGAGTGTGTGTATGTGGTTTTAAATTGCCTTGGAATATTTAGCCAATTGTATATGGTTTTTATACCTTTCAGTTTTTTGGCATAGTGATTAAAAAAAAAAACTTCAGTTGGCTTAATACCAGTACTCTCATGGAAAGAGAGTTAAAAATGACTTAACCCCATTGCTGTGCTTCTGACAGTGAGCCTGAATAGCCAGGCTCAGCTGCCATTGGTCAGTGGCTCATCAGATTTTGCCTTATTTCATAATCTTGAAATAAAAATAGAACAATTTCCCACATTCAGGAAAAAGTCTGCAGTTGAAAATGGCCCAGTTGTTTCACTGAGGCATGTATAATTGCAAATGTGACCTTACTTACATAGCTTGAATTAGTGACACATTTATATCAAAGGTTTGCTTGGCCTTCATATCATTTTATATACTGAGGAACAGTCTTTTTAGACTTTTAATGAATCAAAAATTATTATTTGAAAGCATAGCTATAATGCATAGGGTTAATTCTTATTTCCAAAAATTTTCTTATAAGTTTTTATTGAAAGCTTTTATGGCCATTACCATTACTCTAGTTTCCCGTTAACTGTGCATTTAAAAAGTTAATGTAGATACTCACATTAGTATTTCATTGTTATAACAAACTTAAAATCACAGAGTTTATCCTAACATCGAAATTCAGTGATATTAAACTCTAGTAAATTTGAGTGAATAAACTTTAAAAACTTAAGCTAGTCTGCACAGAGTGGTGGGCATCGGGGCACATTGATTTGATAGGCTTGGGTGAGTGATGTGGTGTTTGACTACATCTGTATAAACACAGTTTTACAGACAAACGTGGTATTTCATATCAATAATATTCTCATAATAAAAATAAAATATTGCTGCTCATTCAAGTTATTAGTAAGATGAGCTTTGTTGTTTCATGCTTATTTCTGTTAGGATACAAACAGAAGTATTAAAAAAATTAAAGGTAATTAAAACATACCTCACATGCTAGTAAAATTCCATGGCCTATGTAATGGGTACAGGAGACTTGTAAACAGATAAGTACAGTGTGCATTTAAGGCAGGTTTGAACACGCTGCTCAGGGAGTACAGAAGAATGAGCAGCAATTAGCCTGGAGACCTGAACATTTATTGGTATGTTTAAAATGAGAGATTCCAGATAAGCACCAAGGGGATTCCTAAGCTTTATTAGGGATTATATAGTTGACTTTTCTCATTATCACTTTCTCTTTTCATTGGAAGGGTGAAACCTTTGTGAATTGAGCACACAGCATCTCAGGTACATCCAGGTTTCCACTTTCAGAAGTAAATTTCCTGAATGCAGGCAAGCTCAGGCTATTCTTTACCCCCCCTTTTTTTAGCTGTACACACATACAAAGTCCCTTATTTGCATCAGAGACTTAGCAGAAGCTTTTTGGGACCACATTTTTATTTAAGCATAGGGCAGTTCATGGACAAGCAGTGTCATCAGAGTATAAAATGCTATGGGAGCAATTTAAAATAAAACCCATTTGTCTGTTATTTAGAGATGGGGAAAATGGGATGCTGTTGTCTGGCTCTCTGTATCTGGTGGAGCCACCGCTGTGGGATGTGGTTTAGTGTAGAATGGCGGGGTCCTCGTCTTTCTTGTGATCTTTCCCAAGGTTGTTGGTATTGAATCTTTTGCAAGAAAGACTCTTTACTCTCAGGACCACTTCAGTTGTCTTTTATCCAGTCTGTCTGGTTATCATCCACCAAGATAAATAGTGTTATTGACTTTCTTAGTGAAACTTGCCACATTGAGTTTTCTTTCCTGGTAGAACATTTGGGTTTGTTCCCTGCTTCCTAACTGCTCTGCTAAATTGAGTAAGCAACGTCACTTTCTCTAAATTTATAAGGGTTTTGCATGTTATATTCCAATTAGAAGAAACATATTAGTTCCTAATGCATGTGGGGACTCTCAGTGACCTTGTAATTCTCTCTAGCTTATCTTGTCTGCTGTCTGATGTCTCTCTTTTCTTTTTCTCCATGACGGCTAAGAAACTGGAAGGGCAGCTAGTGCTTGTCTACCCTGTCCTAGCTTTCTCTGGAGCCCTGGAACTCAGTGGTGTTGTCTCTCTGACAGTTCCTTTTTCCAGTGGTACTGTGATTCTGAAGGGACAGTGTGTTATGGGGCCTGTCTCTGTATTCTTTGTCCCTTCTGATGACAGTGACTCACTCACAGTTACTCACTAGGACCCGATGCTTCTCCTTTTTTGTTGCTGCCTGGTTCCTTTGGGTTTTTCAAATGCAGTTTTTGTTTTTGTTTTTGTTTTTGTTTTTGTTTTCCCCTGGCTCCCCACAATGTTGCCAGGGGCAGTGAGCACATCAGTACATTGTTTTCTGTAGGAGTTCCTTTGTGCCAGGCAGGTCGAAAATCTGTCTTGAGTCTGACTCTACCACTCCTTACTCTATACCTCCTCATCTGGGGTGTGGTGGGGGTACTTAGGAATTCCTAGTAGTTAGAACATAGTTTTATAGGAAATCTCTGTTGACTCAACTTTAGTCTTGGGGAATTGTGGGAATTGAAAGTTGGACAAGAATTTTTGGAGTAAAGTAATTTTAGTTTACAGATAAGGAGATGTATCGAAGTTTAAAGATGTGCCAGGGCTAAAGTCAGCGAGCTTTGTGACTGAGCGCGCAATTGCTGCTGAGTGTCCTGTGTCTAAGTCTAGTGCTGTTTCGAGTATTTCCAGTGTCTTTGAGAGAACCTATATAAAGGGTTGGCATTTCAGTGGAGTTGTTCTCCTTGCTCCCTCTGAGCAATGCCAGCTGTCCATGAAGGGAGAGGGGCATTTAGCCAGTATCCTTATAAAGCTGTCCCTCAAGAGAAGTTCAGTTGAATACATGGCATTTTCAGCCCATGGCAGCTCCTGCTTTGCCCTTCCTGCTCTGTATAGCCTGATGCTTCAGAACATGATTGAGTTGGCTGCTTCCCTAGCAATTGTGTGTAATTTTCAGCCCGCCTCATTCTTCAGTGCTGCCTTCCCACGCCTCCATCACATGCTGCAGCCTATCTGCTTTGTAATTACACTGTGAGGGACTTACCTACACCGTTTGGAAAAGGTTTGCCTAACGTGCTTATTTACCTGCACATAGTAAGTCTTGATTGATACCTTGGTAATCACTGAGATGAATCTGAGACTTCCTCCCACAGTGAGGAGGGTCAGAGAGTTAGGAAAACAGCTGGCAAGGAAAGGGAGCAAAGAGAGTTGTGGTTCCTCAGATGAGCTGAGAGAAAAATTATGGATGATTTGTGATCTCCACACCTAACTGTACTTGTTTTTTATTTTAAATAGTTATCCTGTCAGGATCGCCTCAAAATTCATAAGGCGTGTGAGCAGATTCCTCCTCCCCCCAGTTCAACTGTGGCTTCTTCAGAGAAGGATGTTAATTTCCAAAGAGTAAAAGTTGCATTATAGGCTTCTGTCTGAGCTGGAAGCTGGTTCAGAACTGTGAAAGTCAAGCAACCTGTAGCGAAATACTCCTCTGTAGTACAGGGTGAACAGCTGTGCTCTAGACATGTAAACACATCTTACATTTAAAAAGGTAACAAGAGGTCTGAGATCAGACTGGAAGAAGTATACTTGCCCAGCAAGCACAGTGCTCTGTGTTCAGATCCTGGCATGGGAGCAGAGACTGCTGCACACTCTGGTTCAGTGCAGTTCACACTTAGCTGAGTTACAGAGACACTCTCTATGTTACCTGTCCAAAGATGGGACAAGAAAATGTGACATATGCATACAGTGGCATTCATTTAGCTACAAAGAACAAAGATTATATGCAGGAAATTGTACAACTAAAGATCATAGATGTTTAAGGTGGAAAGTTCAGATTCATGGACTAATCCCCTGGTTTTCATGCATTTGGAATAAAAAAAGAAACCTGAAATTAAGCAGAAAGCTATTTGGAGGTAGAAGGGGACCAGTAGGAGGCAGGGCAAGAGAATAAAAGGAGGGTCGAATATGTTCAAAGTATATATAAAATGTATGAAATGATCACTATGGAGCCCAGTGTTTGTATAATCAGTAATGCTAACAAGAATCTTACAGCAGAAGTATGGTAATTCTAGCAAGGCACTGACATTTACCTGGAGAGGCCAGTCATGGAAAAACTTTCATGCTTTAAGCAGGAATGTATTGTTTAAGTCTTAAATGCTTGTTCAAATAAAGAACCTGTTGGTGATGAACATGAATGCTAAGCTGAGTCTGTCATCAACTTTTGATGTCTGAGCCATAGCCCGTCAGTTCCTACACCATTAAATTAGTGAGTATTAATTTCTGTTCTCTCCTCAACCTCATCAGTTTGTTTGGTACACCCTGACAGAGTAGTTACTGAGGAGCTATGCAAATTAGATATTAATATGAATGGTTTATGCCACTTACTCTCATCCCTGGAGTCAGAATATCTATGTAAAGGAGCTAGGCATATATCTCAGTGTTCCAGTTCTAGCTTGCCAAATGCTAGAAACTGTGAAGCCCCACCAGTGCAAGGCAAATAATCAGAAACATACACAGAAAGATCCCGCACAAGCTTAGCTTGGAGGTCGTTTTAGAAACCACATTTTGACGCTTATAGCACCAGATGTTGCATAATGCCATATAACAGGTGGTTGTTCTTCAGTAATCTTAGAAATGCTTATAGAATTGCCTATTAATTTTGAGGAAAGAAAAAGAAAAATATGATCAAATATCAGTTCTTTCTCTGTTCACAAATGCCAGTGAGTTGGCATTCATATACTCAGGCAGAGGCTTTGTCACCGCACGGTGGCCTTCAGTTCTCCTTCCTATACAAGACAGGGGTTGGTCATCAATTTGCTCTTTTGAATATGGTTCTCTTGCCTTCGCTGTGATTTAGATCTGTTGAATATTGCTTTCCTCAGCCTATGATTGTGGATTATGAGAGAAAGAATATTTTATAACCACTGCAATCCAAGAGGTAGATATGGAGGTGCCAAGAGCCCAAAGAACTCTTTCCAGAAAGGTAGATGACAGCAAGGAATCCACATTAAAGCTTTTTTTAGGCTTGCAGTTTGGTGGTGGTTTATCTTAATCAATCTCTTCATCAAACTGTGCAACTCCTTAGAAGCTTACTTTGTGTGTGTGTGTTGTGTGTGGGGTGTGTTTGTATGGGGTGTTTGTGTGTGTAGGGGCAGGTGGTTATGGGTACTAGGTATTGAATTCAAAGCCTTGCAAATACAATTCAACTGTTCTGACACTGAACTAGTTCCCCATCCCCAGGCTTATGTTTTTAATTTTTAACTGTAGGTCATGATAGTATACCTGTATATAGCAGTGTGATGTGTCCGTGGTCATTAGAACAATCATGTCACATACAGTTACCCAGCCCTCAGTAAACACTTGGTGTTTCCTGTTAATCTGTGGCTTTGCTGTTCCTGTGTAATTGGTAGGGAGAGATGACAGAGGGCTGCAGGGAATGTGATCAGTGAAACCATGTGGGTTCTCCCTACTTGCTTTGCATGTAGCCCAGACTCTGGAGGGACAGGGCACAGTCTCTAACTTTTTTAGCAGCAGGCATGTTGCTGGGATCAGGACCTTTTCTCTCTGGGTGCTATGGCTTCATTTTCAGTATCTGGAGAGGCGTGGGGAAGGATCCTTCCTTTCACTTCTTGCTTTCACAATGGCTCTAAGCCTAGCGTAAAGCCCACTTCAAGGCAGAGGAAGTAAGACCAGGCTTGGAAGGTACAGCCAAGCCCACTCTTACCCTGCCTCTTTGTGCTTTCACTGGGGCTGTTTCTGAGAAGCTAAGAAGGGTCCTGACAGGCTTGTGTCAGGTCATGCATTTCTCAGATTCAAAAACAAGTTTTAAGATATAAAGTAAACAACCATAAACCATAGGAGTGGTTTTGAAATTTACAGAGGTTCAGTTGTCCAACTTCAGATGTATATCTTTTCTTGTTTAAAGTCACCCTAATTTAACTGAGACTCAAATTCATGCCAGAGGGACTCCATATTGATACTATTTCATTTATTATGTTTTTGGATCCATCTTGCATGGACTGATACCACCCCCTGTCCCTCACATATGCTTTGATTTGTTTCTCTTTTCTCCTCTGTCCATCCATCCATCTGTCTGTTTTTCTACTTCTCCTTCCTTCCCCTTCCCTCTCTTCCCTCTATTCTCTCCTTGTCCCTCCTCATGTCTGAGAGTGTGTAGGTGTGTTAGGTAAGAGGAGAACTTCAGGTGTCAGTTTCCCTCATTGAGGGAGTTTCATTGTTTCCCACTGTGAGGGATAGCTGACTTAGACCTCTTGGGGACAATGCTGTCTCTATCATCCATCTCACTGTACTAGCAGTGGGATCACAGACGTGCAGTAAGGTGTCCTGGCTTATGTGTGTTCTGGAAATTTGAACTTGGGTTCTTACATGTGCATGGCAATCACTTTATCTGAGCCATCTCCTCAGCCCCTGTTGTTAATTTTTGTCATTCTTCTCCCTCCTGTTATCTTTCAGAACTGCACGGCTTTCTAAGTCCTGATGGGGATGTATCTCCCAGCCGTCACTTGTCCTTTGACAGCTCCTTCAGCTTCTCAGTACAGCATTTTTAATAGGCTACTCTCCTCCTTGCATTTAGATGAATGTAACTCCCCCAGACTATACTTTTTGAGTGAAGGAGGAGAATCTAATTCATCTAGAGAACAAGTGGTAGATCCGTAAGTTACTAGGTATTTTCACTGAGTTCGTATCATAAACTAGAGCAGGAGTTCTGTTCTCCAGCATTGGAAAGTTGACTTTGGCAAGTGTGCATGTAGCCAGTTACCTGACAAGTGTGTGCAGAAGGTGATGTGCTGCTGCTGGGCAGGGTTTGCAACCGAGCACAGGATTACACGCATCGCTTATATTCTGAAGAGCTAGCTGGAGGTAATCCCCAGGGCAGAAAGGATCCATTATGGATAAGAAATTATTTGTAACTGAGGGGTCGCTTGTGTGAATGGTTAAAATCTTGTGATAAAAATCTTGAGCAGAAGATGAATTTTCTTGATGATATAAATACTATCACATCATCTTAGAAGTTTTATCACAAAAAGTATTAGAAATAGCTTTAGTATCTGCTATTAAATAAAGTATCATCACATATAAAAGTATTTTCACTGAATTCTGATGAACCTTTAAAGATCAGATTATTCGAGGTCATTATTAAGTTAATTGAGACTACACTGGGATTTAAACCCTCTGGGTGAATGCCTGATAACGAAAGAACGGAGAGCTGCCAAGAGCACACCAGTGCAGAATGGCCTTTGAGCTTATGCACAGTATTATAAAAAAAGTTTAATTTTCCATTAGTATAACAAAACACCATATTTATGACCTAGGGTTTTTTTCTAGGATTGAGAAGATATTTTAATATCTGGGAATCTTTCAACAGAATTCATTACATACCAAGTTATGGGAGGCAAAATGATTATGCTGGTAGATGCTGATGGGGGGGAGAGGTGTGCCGGTGGATGCTGATGGGGAGGGAGAGGTGTGCTG
>NW_021605585.1:1959045-1965004 GCF_004785775.1 Grammomys surdaster | reverse complement strand
GAGAGGTGTGCCGGTGGATGCTGATGGGGAGGGAGAGGTGTGCTGGTGGATGCTGATGGGGAGGGAGAGGTATGCTGGTGGATGCTGATGGGGAGGGAGAGGTGCTGTATAGTTGTGAGAGGCTGAATGGAGGTACATATATCAGTCTGTCTTTATCAGTGAGACCACCAGAAATTTCCAGGTTATTGCAGCATATATTCAGATTGATAAAATGCTTTTTAGCAAACTAATGTTAATATGGAAAAATACTAGAAGAATCCAGTAAAAGAACATGCTGCTACTCCCCTTTAGGAAGACTCATTCACAGGCAGGCATCTGAGCTGGAGCAATATAAAAACAGAGGGTGAAACTTGGTACCCAGGGAATGGAAGGAAATGCAGTTGTTCGTGGTGGGCACATCATAAAGATGGGCCGAGAAGCATAGGAATTCACTGTAAGCCTTGGGGCACGGTAGACCAATAGAAGGTGCTATGATAGTCATCTTTATCCAGATGTGGTCCTCACAGAGGGCAAGCCTAGAGTGCTCCCTGTGGAGGGGCAGGCATTATAAGGATAAGTAACATTTCCATGGGGGACAGAGATGACTATGATTTTCATCTGGAGTCTTACATTTTTACTCTGAATTCTGTCCCAGCAGTTACTTGCTTCTGTGACATAGTTAATGAAGCCAGCACAAGACAGCTGGTGAGTAGTGTAGGATTGCTCTGCAGGTTTTTACCTTTGCTTCAGAGACCATTACACGCTCTATGAGTTTCTACGGAAAAGCTTTTGTTTTGGAATAAGTCTAGATTTACAGCAAAGGGGTCAATGATGCTATTAACCCATTTAAATATATACAGTTGAAATCTATACTGTTAATATGTACAGAGCACCAGAAGTTTTTCAATAATTTACTGCTTTGTATTCACAGTAGTCACATTGAAAGTAAAAATAGTACTGTTATTCCAATTTCATAAACGAGATGCTCCATTAATAAGAAAAAAGACTTGTTTTTTTGCTGCTCCAACCTTAGAGATAGGCTTAGTTTTGGTATTCAAGTCTCTTTAAATGATTCTAAATACTCAACTCGATTTAAAACCTCTCATATTTAATAGTTTTGTGACATACCTTACTGGTAATTTTAGGACATGTAAAATATGGTCCCTGCCTTCTCTCATAAGTCCACAGTCCTCTAGTATTTGAGTTTCTGTGCACATACACAGGGAACAAGAAGGAAGAGAGGTTTCTGATGCCATAGGGGAACCAGTGTCACCATTGGCTTCAAGCCCCTGTGTCTTCATCTCTTTTCTTTCCCTTTGTTAGCCATAGAATTATCCACATAGAGTGACACCTATTCCCTCTATGTAAAATGTTATATAATTCTTGCTCATCTGTATGAGGATGGAAGGGCACCCACCCTGCTTTTATTGCAACTGACAGTATATGCACAAAGCCCTTCAATGTTATTGTATTGGTTTTCTTAAAAGCTCTGTGATTAAGGAGGCCTGGAATGTCTCAATCATAACTTTGGCCAGGCCCTCACAAGGGCTTCTGATCATACTACTTTTCCATGGTGTAGGCACGTGTGAATTCTTAGCATCAACACTGCTGTCTCACCTCTTTCTTCTATCTCCATTGCTATGTGCCATGCTGAGGCCTTCATTTGTCCCTGCATTTGCTGCGTGCTTTGTCGCTATAGACATCTGGAGGTAATCATGTAGCCCTCTTAATTAATTCAGTTCAATTAATAAATTACAAGGTAGATTTGGGGCTAGGAGTGGGTACAGGGCACCTTCCGGCCTCCCTGTGCTAGAGAGCTCTTGCAATCAGGCCTGGAGAGCCCTCCTCAACTAGTCTGTGAGACTCTTCCCCAGCAGGCAGGCTGCCAGGAGGAGTGATTGGCATATCCTGACAGAGAACTCAATTCTGTCTTCATACAGTGTGGATACTCTGATGGAACAGTGTCTGGGCTGGGACGATTATCCCTCATGGAGTTAAAGTAACTTTTCCACAATTTTCCAGCTTAGTTAGATGTTACTGGTCATTCCCTTGATTTGTAGGGTCACCATTGAATTGCTGGTGTTGAATATTCTTTCTCTAATACATATGTTCCAGGCGTTTTGGCAAACATTGCCTCTGTGCCCCTACCCCTTTCCACATGCGTCTTAGGGTTGGGGCTTGGGCAGAGCTGATATTGTAGAAAAGACATTTTAAAATATGTTTCATGTATCTGTTAATGAAATAAATGTTTACTGTTTCTCTAATGCCTGTTGGGTAAATCGAGGGTCAACTATGCATGCAGAGGTGTTTCTGGCCCCATCA
Source organism: Grammomys surdaster (assembly GCF_004785775.1). NCBI lineage: Eukaryota > Metazoa > Chordata > Mammalia > Rodentia > Muridae > Grammomys > Grammomys surdaster. The sequence continues at coordinate 1,962,703 of NW_021605585.1, read as the reverse complement.
CCCACGCTAGCTCTTTGACCGACTGACTGACTTCCTTTACATATGGCCCTCCAGCCACACTGAACACAGTGTTGTCTGTTTTTCTAACTGCAGATTTCAACAATGTCTCACCCATCTTGGCTGCCACCCAAAAGCACTGGTGAGCCTCTTGGCCACGTTCCTGCACGGATGGAGACCACCCATTCTTTTGGGACCCCCAGTATTTCAGTGTCAACACAACAGCCACCCAAGAAGTTTGCTCCAGTTGTTGCTCCAAAACCCAAGTATAACCCATACAAGCAGCCTGGAGGAGAGGGTGAGTTCTGGTGACCAGAATGGGAAATCAGCATAAAAATGTGAATTGTTGTTAGAGTTTTGTTGGAATGGAGTTTCTTGTCATATTTGCCACAGTTTATGAAGTGTCTAATTTTAATGAGCTCCCCATTGTCAGTTACACCAACTACATTTTAGAAACAGAGGGATTAAATCTCACAGAGTTGGAATTGTATAGTAATAAATATCTTTGATAATACATATCTATTGCTATTTATTACTCTAAAACAGGTAAAAACGTGACCTCTCCGCCTGTGGATCAGAGCCTTTCTGTAAGCCTTATCCTCAACCTTGCTATCCTTCCTGGGGATGTATCTACCACTGCTGCCATAGACAAGTGCCTAAATGTCATCAAGCAATAGTCCAATGAGGAGACATTAGGACAAAAACCCTGTAAAGTCCCTAGGACCCTGCTGCTTCTTACTCTCTCCCTGGGAGAAGATTGACCTTGGCAGAAGTTACAGATGGTTCAAAGCGATCCTTAGTTCCAGTGGCTTTCCTGGCACTGTATTTATCTTACATCAGGTGGCTTTTGAATATCAAGATGAGATGAGCACTCAGTGTGTAGTTATACTGTGACTCTCTCATTAATGAAGTTGACCAGTACAGTCTTTGTGGTAGAAAGACTTCATATTTATACCCACAGTTGTCACAAGCTCCTTCACACCCATGAAGCAGTAACCTAATACCTATATCTAGAATAGTGTGAGACTTCTAGAAGCTGAGAACAGAAGATGTACACTACTGAGATTCCGTCTCTCTTTCTCGATTTTGCGCCCCATCTATCTTTTGAAAAATGACTGTTCTATTTCTACAGTTGTATTTATTGTGTTCTTAGATACATCTTTTGTATCAACAGCTTTTGTAACAACATTGTGGGGATTATTTCATGCCATGTGATGTTGCTTCTTTTCTCTGGTTTCTTCTGAGTCTTTGCCACCTTTAAGAACCACATCATTAATCTACCAGTTTACCTACTCCTTTGGCCTCCTGGTGTTTTAGGACTCCTTTCAGAAACAAGGTACACATGTCAGGCTTGTGTAAACAAACTGCAGGCTAAGAGGTTATGAGAAGAAAGACCAGGCCTTTCTCTATACTGGGTGTTGTGGATCATTATGAATCTCTGTGTGTCCCTCCCCTAGAAATAGCTTTGCCAAGGCATGAACATGCCTTTTTGGAAAATGTCCATGCTGTCCATGAACTCCCTGACCCCTCCCTGGGCTGGAAGCCTCATCGCCCTTGTAGGATACTGAACTTTTGCAGTTGGCTAAGGTCTTTGTGAAGCTGGTTTGCACTGGCTTATTATTCCCTAGGGATTGTAATGTTCATCTTTGCTGAAGAGTAGGGAGAGCCAAATGTTGGCTTCGTGGTTTGTTTTCTTACCTTGGTTTGTTTTCTTACCTTGGTTTGTTTTCTTAGCATTTACTTTTGCGTTATTTAGAAGGTACCTTTAGTTCTTCTTCTATTTGGGAAATTCAAATAGACTCCCTGCAAATGCAAAGAAAACAGACAAAGTATCAACACAGAATAGGGTCTCCAGGAGGACACTTGTAGTGGGTATGGGAGTTAATTATATGCCCAGAAGTTAGATTATGGCTAGACTCTACATGAAAACACATGGGACATCAGGGAAGAGCCACATACAATGATGTCTGTTTCAGTTCTTCACGCTGAATGCCATGAGTCTTAGTGAGACAAGCCCCTGGTTGTCCTCTTGCTTGCTATGCTCCTAGCTCGTGATGGCCCAGCCTCTACACTCTATATGGCAAGCCCATTGAATTGCTTTCATTACAGCTCACAGCTTCTTGTCCCTTGCCACCGTATTGCATTTATTGCCTGCTAGGACCTCATTTGTAGCACGTTCCCCACAATGTTTGGTGCAACCTGAACAAGATGCTGTCACTTCCTTCTCGACAAGCAGGATATTGTCTTACTGCAGCCTGGCTACACTTCTCACTAATGCTCCACTTGTTTTCTGCACTTACTGAGCATGCAGTGTATATGAAACACTTCATTCCTCCTTCTGCACTTAATCCTCCACGTACTAAGCATGCAGTGTGTACCACACACTGCATTTCTCCTCCTGTACTTACTGAGCATGCAGTGTACACTGCACACTGCATTCCTCCTCCTGCACTTACTGAGCATGCAGTGTATGCTGCACACTGCATTCCTCCTCCTGCACTTACTGAGCATGCAGTGTATGCTGCACACTCCATCTCTCTGCTGTATTTAGGTACTTGTTCATAGACCCCTGTAAACTAGCTTGTACCCACATCCACAAAGACATTGAAACTTTGAGAAGGGAGATGACCCTCACTATATTTTCTCAGTAGGAATTTCATATGCCAAGGCTGCTGTACATAGGCAATATTTACCTTCAATCTGTATAGTCCTGTTACAGTTTTTCTCCTTTATCCATTCTATGAGCTTTTCATTTGAGTGGTTGTCTAAACACTGCCGCCTTCAAGTAGTGATTACATTTCTCCATTACTATTATGCCTGTGATCACTGGGGTTCGCTTTCTTAGTTTTTCCTTCTGACTGTGAAAGTAGAAAGGACTCACATGTTTTCCACATCAACTTATATTTATGTGTTACTCATATGTTATAATTTTCTTGTATAGAACACCGTGCTAATAACTTCTATGTAAAGGGTTTTGACACATAGTGGGTGTGTTTTTTCCCAGTCAATAGTTCTTTAGGCCTTAGCCCCTTGATTTTCATAAAATTTTAAAGAATTTGTATTTCCCCAATGTTTTGAATACCCCTACATTTCTACATACCCTCTGTGTTCAACACTGAATGTTGAGCTGTGTTGTTTGTTTGTGTGCTTCTTGTTGTATGTTACAGAATGCATATTTTAAAATATAATAATGTATTTATATATAGATTATAGATAGTAAACTTCTTTGATATCTATTATGTTTTTTTTCTCCAAGGGAAATGATTTAACACAATTTTCTTCTGCTTCTTAAAGTGCTACCTTCCAGTGTTGTTTATTTTGTATTCTGGCCTCTGACTTCAGAACAACCAGGAAAATAGTAAGGCAGAACCAGTGCCATGAACCTTAAACTTTGATGGTACAGCAGACTGAATTTCTTTTTCTACTCTTTATAGAAATGGTTTTGAGGTTATTGTGTTTGTCTGCCTGCCTGCCCATCTGCCTATTTCTGTTTCTCCATAGTTTGAAAAGAAAAGTTTGTGTAGTTGGGATAGTCTTATGGTATAGAATTATCGTTCTGTAATCTCTAAGATTCCATCCACAAAGCATTTTTACATTTACAAGTACAGGTAAATGTGATGGAGGACAGTCAGTCAGGCTGTAGAGTGTAGGTGATGGAGGA
>NW_021605585.1:1958737-1959035 GCF_004785775.1 Grammomys surdaster | reverse complement strand
GTGATGGAGGACAGTCAGTCAGGCTGTAGAGTGTAGGTGATGGAGGATAGTCAGTCAGGCTGTAGAGTGTAGGTGATGGAGGGCAGTCAGTCAGGCTGTAGAGTGTAGGTGATGGAGGGCAGTCAGTCAGGCTGTAGAGTGTAGGCGATGGAGGGCAGTCAGTCAGGCTGTAGAGTGTAGGCGATGGAGGACAGTCAGTCAGGCTGTAGAGTGTAGGTGATGGAGGGCAGTCAGTCAGGCTGTAGAGTGTAGGTGATGGAGGGCAGTCAGTCAGGCTGTAGAGTGTAGGTGATGGAGG